>NC_134455.1:6335000-6592500 GCF_047948215.1 Lycorma delicatula | reverse complement strand
AAAGGTGTAGAAAATTAATTACGTATAAAAAAAAAAGAAAGACAAATAAATTATGCTGAGAGACAGAGAGAGTGAGAGACAGAGAGAGAGTGTGACAGAGAGAGAGAGAGACACAGAGAGTGAGAGACAGTGAGAGAGAGAGACACAGAGAGAGAGACAGAGACAGTGAGAGAGAGTGAGAGAGAGACAGTGACAGACAGAGAGAGACAGAGACAGAGAGAGAGACAGAGAGAGACAGAGATAGAGAGAGAGAGAAAGAGAGAGAGAGAGAGAGAGAGAGAGAGAGGGGGAGGGAGAGAGACAGTGAGGGAGAGAGAAAGAGAGAGACTGAGAGAGAGAGAGAGAGACAGAGACAGACAGAGAGAGAGACAGAGAGAGTGAGAGACAGAGAGAGAGAGAGAGAGACAGAGAGAGTGAGAGACAGAGTGAGAGTGTGAGACAGAGAGAGAGAGAGAGAGAGACACAGAGACTGAGAGACAGTGAGAGAGAGAGAGAGAGACAGAGACAGAGACAGAGAGAGACAGAGAGAGAGTGAGAGAGAGACAGTGACAGACAGAGAGAGACAGAGACAGAGATAGAGAGAGAGAGAGACAGAGAAAGAGAGAGAGAGAGAGAGAGAGAGAGAGAGAGAGAGAGAGAGAGAGAGAGAGAGAGAGAGAGAGAGAGTGAGGGAGAGAGAAAGAGAGAGAGAGAGAGAGACAGTGAGGGAGAGAGAGAGACAGTGAGGGAGAGACAGTGAGGGAGAGACAGTGAGGGAGAGAGAGAGACAGGGTGACAGAGAGAAAGAGAGAGACTGAGAGAGAGAGAGAGAGAGAGAGAGAGAGAGAGAGAGAGAGAGAGAGAGAGTTAAATATAATAATATTTAATAATTTTATTTTCAGGAACAATATCTTAAAATAATTAGATTTTATACGATAAATTTATAGTAATAATTTTTATAATAAAAAGAATATGAAAAATACCGGGAGAAAAGAGAACTGAAAGAAGTCAGCTGATATCTCACTAAATCGCCCGGATAATTTTTTCCCCGAAAACTCTCATTTTGAAGTTTAAGTAAATTTGTAATCGAATTTAATTAATATTCGTATTGTAAAAAAAAGGTGTAGAAAATGAATTACGTAAAAAAAAAAAAAAAAAACCAAATAAATTATGCTGAGAGACAGAGAGAGAGAGAGAGACAGTGACAGACAGAGAGAGACAGATAGACAGAGAGAGAGAGAGAGACAGAGAGAGTGAGAGACAGAGAGAGAGAGAGAGAGAGAGAGAGAGAGAGAGACACACAGAGAGTGAGAGACAGTGAGAGAGAGAAAGAGAGAGAGACAGAGAGACAGTGACAGACAGAGAGAGAGAGAGAGAGAGGGAGGGAGAGAGAGAGAGAGAGAGTGACAGTGACGAAGAGAGACAGAGAATGAGAGAGAGACAGAGAGAGAGAGAGAGAGAGTGACAGTGACAGTGACGAAGAGAGACAGAGAATGAGAGAGAGACAGAGAGAGAGAGAGAGAGAGACAGAGATTGACAGAGAGAGAGAGTGACAGAGAGAGAGAGAGAGAGACAGAGAGAGAGAGAGAGAGAGAGACAGAGAGAGAGAGAGAGAGAGAGGGCCAGAGAGAGAGAGAGAGACAGAGACAGAGAGAGAGATAGACAGTGAGAGAGAGAGAGAGAGAGATAGACAGGGGCAGAGAGAGAGAGCGAGACAGAGAGAGAGAGAGAGAGAGAGAGAGAGAGAGAGAGAGAGAGAGAGAGAGAGAGTGAGAGAGAGACAGAGACAGGGACGAAGAGAGACAGTGAGGGAGAGAGAGAGAGACAGAGAGAAAGAGAGAGAGACAGTGAGGGAGAGAGAGAGAGAGACAGAGAGAAAGAGAGAGAGACAGAGAGAGAGAGAGAGAGGTAGGGAGACAGGGAGAGAGAGAGAGAGAGAGAGAGAGACAGACAGACAGACAGACAGAGAGAGTTAAATATAATAATATTTAATAATTTTATTTTCAGGAACAATTTCTTAAAATAATTAGTTTTTTTTCGATAAATTTATAGTAATAATTTTTATAATAAAAAGAATATGAAAAATACTGGGAGAAAAGAGAACTGAAAGAAGTCAGCTGATATCTCACTAAATCGCCCGGATAATTTTTTCCCCAAATCTCTTTTTGAAGTTTAAGTAAATTTGTAATCGAATTTAATTAATATTCGTATTGCAAAAAAAAGGTGTAGAAAATTAATTACGTATAAAAAAAAATAAAACAAAGACAAATAAATTATGCTGAAAAGGACAACAGAGATCTCAAGTTCGATCAGCAACTATATGGGTAATAATAGCGTTTTTGTGTTTCAAATTTTACAAATTAAATTAATCCAAAACGTTAAATTTTAAAGAAATTTTTGGTCTAGATAAAATAGCATACTGGTTTAAAAAAATAATGTAAAAGATCAACCGTAAACGTTCTAATCTTGTACGTCTCAATAAAAAATTATTAACAGTTAACAACAGTATCATTGTCACAGACTAATCAGTTTGAATTCTGTAGAGGAGATTTAAGAAAATGAACATTATAAACTTGTTAAAAACAAACTTTTTAATTCAATAATGAAACTAAATTTCAAAATTATATATATTTTAAGAGAAAGAAGTGTTTAATATTATATAATGATCTCCTTTTATTCATTATTCCTATTTATAAAATAAAAAAATCGATGGTCGGAGAAATCATTTAGATGCAATGTAAAGTTCTTAAAGAATTCCTGTACATATTTATGCCTAAAACTTCCAATTCAGAAATACAGCATCACTTAATCTGCAGTTTTAAGACCGAGGAAAATACATAAGTTCCTAGAAATAATATACCTTTTATCTTCACACATATTTAAAAAAAAAATTACTCTAAATTAAACCCTACATTTTTTCCGTACTTAACTTAGTAAAAAGTTATGATAAAATGAATATTAATGTTAATGAAAGTATATAATATAATTCAAGTGTGCAAAAAACATTTTTTAAAGTTCTATTGGGCTCCTATCCAAAAAAAAAAAAGATATACAAACACTTTTGGTTTGCAGTGAAAAGATGAGGTGCACAACTAGATGTTACAACAGTCTTAAATCCAAAATTTCAGCATGCTACGGCTAATCGTTTTTCAGTTAATCGAGATACGTACGTACGTACATACATACGTACGTATAGACGTCATGCCGAAACGAGTCAAAATGGATTCAGGGATGGTTAAAATGGATATTTCCGTTGAATTCTGAAAACCGAAATTTTTCGCGATCACAATACTTCCTTTACTTCGTAGAATTAAAAAAAAAAAATATCGTAAACCGAGGTATATAAAACCAACGGAGCCAACTAAGGCAACTGTTGGTCTTTAATTAACCACAAGTATTGACTTGGCAATCGTAGATTTTACATTCATAGTGTGAACAATGAAAACAGTCGACAGTGGGCATCACCTGCACAAGATGTCTGGAGATTATCATACAAAAAAACTTATTGAAAATAACAAAAGTAAAATTTATGTTCATTCACTACTCAAAAAGCAAATGGTAATTAAAATATAAATAACAAAATTATAAGCTTAAACAGGTAACAGATTAGATTAATTTCCATTAATATTCGTGACAGCACACTAAAAATTAAAAAGCGTTACAAGAGGTGTGTGTATATACTTAGTGGCTGAAAAGTAACTTACACCCCCCCAAATTTTTTTTATAATTGAGATAACTGGATGCGGTATGCGGCATTCCTCCTTGTACCGAGGGAGTACTTCAATGAACGTATATTTCACTCCTTTTCATTTTTGATCGGCGAGAGGTAAGGGCAGCTCTAAAATTTCAAATGGGACCAATGATCATTTGATATATCATTTTAAAGAGCTCGATTAGTCGAGAAAAATTATACAATTAAAACTAAATTCTGATCGCCCAATCCAAAATGGCGGCCAACAATGTGTTTTTTCAGGTAGTTAAAACTACGGTGAGCATACGGTTGTATGCTTCCTTATAATTTTTTTTTAATATATACTGAATTTATGCTTGAAAAACTTCTTCGATAAGAGAGGCTAACTTAGTAAGCCCCAATTTAGAGTATTTGGACTTCAGGGCGGGCGCGGGACAAGGACGACTCAAAATTTTAAATGGGACATATGGTCATGTAATACTTTGTTTTACAGGTGTTTTCGAGACAAGCAAAACGGTATCAAAAAAAATAAATAAACTCTGACAATTTAAACCAAAATGACCACCGATCCAATTTTAAATTTTTGAGTTGTTCCTCCCCTCCCGCCACTAACAAATCCAAATGAAATATACGTTCACTGTAGTAGCCCCTCGGTACCAGGAAGAATGCCGAAAAATCGCATCCAGATATCTGTTTTAAAAAAAGGTACAGGGAGGTGTAAATTACTTTTCAGACACCCGGTATATATATATTTAAGCACGAATTACCGGTATTTCCGAGTACCAGATCTTATGTATTACCCGGAAGGGAACCCTAAGTAGAAATTAAAAAAAAATATTTCGTTCAAAAATTATTTTATAAAATATTAATCACAAAGTACTGTCTCCGTAAGACGAGGGACAGAATCCGTCAATGATACTCTCACTGAATATAATAAATTAAATGCGATAAAGAAGTCAACATAATATTAAATTGAAAACCTTTAAGCTTTAGAAAATTTATATTTTACATAACGGTTAGGTGTTGCAAAATGAAACATTAATTTACAGCATTTAATGTAACCTGAAACATTAGAGAAAAGAAAAAAATCAATTTTTTTTTACTCCGATCACGATCATACACATCATTTGACTACACAGTCCTTTGACTGGTTTGATGCAGCTATCCAAGATTCCCTATCTACTCCTAGTCGTTTCATTTCAGTATACCCTCTACACAATTTTTCCCTTCTACCTGTCCTTCCAATATTAAAGCGACTATTCCAGGATGTCTTAGTATGTGACCTATAAGTCTGTCTCTTCTTTTAACTATATTTTTCCAAATGCTTCTTTCTTCATCTATTTGTCGCAATACCTCTTCATTTGTCACTTTATCCACCCGTCTGATTTTTAACATTCTCCTGTAGCACCGCATTTCAAAAGCTTCTAATCTTTTCTTCTCAGATACTCAGATCGTCCAAGTTTCACATCCATATAAAGCGACACTCCAAACATACACTTTCAAAAATCTTTTCCTGACATTTAAATTAATTTTTGATGTAAACAAATTATATTTCTTACTGAAGGCTCGTTTAGCTTGTGCTATTCGGCATTTTATATCGCTCCTGCTTCGTCCATCTTTAGTAATTTTACTTCCCAAATAACAAAATTCTTCTACCTCCATAATCTTTTCAATTCCTATTTTAACTTTCATTGGTCCATCTTTGTTATTTCTACTACATTTCATTACTTTTGTTTTGTACTTGTTTATTTTCATGCGATAGTTCTTGCGTAGGACTTCATCTATGCCGTTCATTGTTTCTTCTAAATCCTTTTTACTCTCGGCTAGAATTACTATATCATCAGCAAATCGTAGCGTCTTTATCTTTTCACCTTGTACTGTTACTCCGAATCTAAATTGTTCTTTAACATCATTAACTGCTAGTTCCATGTAAAGATTAAAAAGTAACGGAGATAGGGAACATCCTTGTCGGACTCCCTTTCTTATTACGGCTTCTTTCTTATGTTCTTCGATTATTACTGTTGCTGTTTGGTTCCTGTACATGTTAGCAATTGTTCTTCTATCTCTGTATTTGAACCCTAATTTTTAGGGTTCCTCCTACGCTTTAAAAATAAGCTAATGTCGTGAAGTAAAAATAAAATTAAAAACTAAAGTATGAAAATATTGATAATACATGAAAAGTTTTATTTTTCCGTAAATAAAATATTTTCAATTTTTTAACAGTTATAAAATAAAAAATGTGGGTAGAATAAAATTTACGAAATTTTAAATTTAGAACGAAAGCAACCTTTTAAAATTATTATTAATATTATTTGCATAAATTTCAATCATTTAAATATGGCTTTAAATTTTTTTGTCTATTAAAAAAAATTCCGATAATCATGTTAAATAACAGTAAACCTAATTGGTATCGCTATGATATATGTAAAAATTATCCAGTTATTTCCAGTTCAAACAACAAATATTTTAACACTGGCGGACGAGTACTAGATTAACATTTTCCCGTAATTTAAAAAAAAACATAAATGAAAGACAACACACATCCTACTACTTTCAGACAACGAACAGCAGATATACAATGAAAACTGTAATTTTTTTTCAATGACAGGTCTATACTGATAATCACCAGAAATTATCAATAACTGTCAAGTACAAAAATAAATGTTTATTTTAAATACAATTCTTTTTCATGAATTATATTTTTTCTTAAAAGGAGAGCAGCTTAGTTTTAACAAATAATCTGTAATAAAAATAACCTACATTACCTGCGAAAGATATCCCGTGTATTACAAACTTAATTTCACATCTACATCGCTTGCTGTCATGCAAATATAACTTCAGTTTACCAAAAACTATAAAGACTATTAACATTATGAAATTTCTAAAAAATAAACAACTAATTAATAACTAATTTAAGTTTAAAAAAAAATGTTTGATTATTTCTTATCAAATTTAAAAAAAAAAAATGTATGTTCATACTTCAACAAAAGGAACGTTTTCAATTCGACCCGTTTAGTTTTATTTTCGAGCCACAGTTTCTTTTTGCTCAAACCTTATTCTTTCCCAAATAGTTCGTTTTTAATTATATTTTTAAATACTTGAGAAGAAGTTCCATTGTTAGTTCCGTGGTAAGTTTTTCCACTTTACTTTCATGTAAAATTTATGAAACACGTTATAAAATAAAAATGAACAAACAAAAATACCACTCGGACCCGTATCACGTATTATTCATCTTCGTATTAACGACTTATTGGATTTTTATAGCCTAACGATATGTAACCTGAAGTCTTTTTCATGTACAAAGAGTTTTCATGTGAAATTTCACAAAAATTAGGTGAAATTTTAGAATAAAATGAATAATATCCCGCATTTCAGGCAGCGTTTTCATTTAGAAGGCTATTTTTTTGGTAGGACAACCAATATTTTAAATAAAAAAGTAATCTATTCTCTTTTAAAAATGTTTACAGACAAAAAAAACAAAAATATAAACGGAAATGTTTTCAATTCTGCTTTAAATTTTGACTCAGACTGGCTCCAACTCAAGGGATTGGTAATTATATAAATTCGTTTGTATATATTTTTTATTTTATTTTATTCCATTTATATTTATATAAAAGTGTTTGTAAGAACTTCTATTAATTTTTCAATACGCATAACAGGTCTTTGGAAATAAGTAAATAATTATCAATTAAAAAGACAACTCAATAATTACAATAAAGTTTAAGATTACAAGTCCATTTAAGAATCTAAATGTCTTGGTTTGAAAAAACAAGTTATTTGCAATTATGGGATATATTCGAGACTAAGTAATTACGGTAAATATCGTTATTAATATTTATTTGGATTAATATTTTACTCGTAAATTACAGTTGAAAAGTGGAGATAGTGTATAAAATAATTTTTCCTAGAAAAGAAGGATACTTAATATTTTGCAATACACTAAGTCAACCAGTTTTCCTATACTCTGTGTAGAAGGCCATTAACTTTAGTAGAAGTCTAAAATGAGATGCTTGTTATTTTTAGAAATAAGTTAGTTTGTACGAATATTTAATTAAGTTACTTAGGAATAAGTGAGTTCTTCAAGAATGTCTTTTTTATTATCAGATCTCCTCACCTGGTATAATTATGGCACCAAATAGAAATCATACGTATAAGAAAATTTTAAATATCATGTTTTGAGATAGGTAAATTGTTTTTTTATAGTCGTAATTTTCAGTTGATTATGAGTCTATGGAAAAATGATTTAATTTAAAATTAAAAAATAAAAAGGAAATAATCAATAATAATTTGCCCTACCAAAGAGTTCCGCATCTAATTTGTGACAGACTGAAAACATTCACTCCAGCAATTTTTAAAAAATAAATATATCAGGTGTTTTCATAAACGTCAAATGTAATTCAGAATAAAGAGGGACGTAGAAGTCGATATATAATAATTGTGAATCAATTAATTTGTAATAAATGCGAATACAAAATATGAGTTTGATAAATTTAAAGAAGTTACCGATTTAGTGAAATTTGACTTTGTAATCGTCCTTCAAATCCAATGATATTATAATTTTTTTCTTATTTATAACAAAATAATAATACTCAATAACCAATCAAACGAAAATTAATAGTACACAATTTGCAAAGATTTGATCCTTTCAACTTTGTTTTTGTTATTATTTCAGTTAATTTTAATAATCTGCACAATAGAATTTTATTTCGTTCATTTAATAATAAATACCTGAAAAATTGAACATAGAGTATTTTAAATATTAATATATATATAACTTGGAATAAACAAAATATTTACTTCGTTTAAAAAAATGTTATGCTTTATTTAAAATACAGCTGGTTTTCCCATTAGATAACCTGTTTTATATTTTAATATTCTCCCATCAAGTTTACATAATATCAGACTAATAACGCTTTTCTGCTATAATAAACATTACTTTTTTACTACGTCTAACGAATATTCTGTCATAAATGCATCACGATGTTGACATTAGTAAATGATGGATTAACAGAAATTATGGACTTTATTATTAGAAAAATAATGTATGCAGAGTTGTACGAGTATATACTACATTGACTTAATGCACTTTAAAAAACAATAATATGACAATAATCTTCTATTGGTGTAGTGTTTCAAATCAAATTAGCCAATTAATATTATTATTACACTACAATAACATATGGAGAAAAGAAGTAAATTGACAAATCTGAAACGCAGCACAGTATTTTAGAAATTTTCAAGGCTCGTGGCTTCCCTATTATACATTTATACACACGCGCGACCACACACACGCACACACACACACACACACACACACACACACACGCACACACACACACACACACACACACACACATATATATATATATATAAAGGGTGTCCCATATAAAACACAACCCAACCTTATATTGGTAGGTATTGAAATAATAGAAAGGCATATGTAAATGTAATTTTTATTATTACCATCAATTAGCTTACCTTTAGAGTAAATGTTGGAAGTGGCCGCCATCTTCTTAAATACAAGCTTCAATTCTTTTTACGTTTCTTTAAGCGTTTCTTGCAACTTTTTTCAAAGTTTGTGACTGGATATTTAATACAGCTTGTTCAATATTGACTTACAATCGTTCAAGTGTTCGTGGTTTGTTGCTGTAGGCTTTTTCTTTGAGGTAACCCCATAGAAAAAAATCCGCCGCAGTCAAATCTGGAGATCTTGGTGGCCACAAGCCTCGACCAATAACACGATTACCGAAGAATTCCTCAAAGAAATCAGAAGTTAAACCTCCAAGTGCGATGTAGCACCGTCATATTCTAGCCACCAGTGTCTGTCTTGCTCTTCAAAGAGTGCGATGAACTGAAATAAAATATCCTGATATCGTTCTGCATTAATGGTGTACTCGAAAAAAATAGGACCGATTATTTTCTTCCGCGATATCGCGCACCACACGCTCGAATTCTGCGGGTGTAATTGTTTTTCGTGATAAACATGGGAATTTTCAGCACTCCAAATTCTACTGTTTTGGCTGTTTACGTAGCCATCCGAATGAAACCGTGCTTCATCTGTGAAAAATAACGAATCCATAACGTTAATGCCCTCGCGCAGAAATCGACGGAACTGTTGACAATATTGTAGCCGTTTTTCTTTGTCGGGCTCAAGTCGATGAACCGTTTGAATGCGATAAGGTCGTAATTGTAATCGTTTGGTCGCCCGAAGAACAGTTGATTTAAACAAATAAATTTCAGCACACAAACGTCTGATCGATTTATTTGGCGAGGCGAGTAATCGGTCTTTGATTTTAGCGACTGCATCTGTTTTCAACACTGACGCAGATCTTTTGTGTTCCTTGTTATTAACAGAACCGGTCTCTTTAAATTTTGCAACTAACCTTAATACTGATGTTTTGTTAGGAGCCGGTTTATCCGGGTATTTATGGCGAAACAAATCTTGCACTGCAACCGCTTATTTCGTACTGAAGTACGACTCGACAATGAAAACACGTTCATCTAGCGAAAACACCATCTTGTCTCTAGCAATATACTGAACGTTATGATTGCATTGTTGTTACTATCGGTAGTGATCTACTGCGTCGCCGCGATGTTCAGATGTTGGACGAGTCCATTTCAGTAACGAGTAGGGGAGTAAGCTTGATTTTTGAAATTTCATGGATGAGCGATTGATGGGTTGCGTTTTAAATGGGACACTCTGTATATATATATATATTTAATATACGAATTCTTTTTTACTTATTTATTCCTAACAAACCGAATGCATATAATAATTTTATTTATTTATTTATTTTTTTAATACACTAGCCGAAGATGGTTTAAAAAATTCAAGACAAAACAGCAGAACGTTTTTAGAAAAATTAACGCGTACACAAATTGGCTGCACGACCTGTAGGCGGATACTGTTTTAAAAGCCACGAGTTCCTGGAAATCGACAATATTTGCGCCGTACGAAAATAAACTGTATGACGTAACATATTAATCAAGAGTTTAAATGTAACGGAATTTAAACAATACATTTAAAAAACGCTGACACACCTTAATGTAATTAACAAAACAGTGTTAATGGTAGTAGTAACTCTGAGCCCAATTTAGAACCCATCCTATCATAAAATTCAGACCGATCTAGGTTCTCCACGAATTACCAATAATAGCCATAAGAAAAAGTAGCCATCAGTTAGTAAAAAACTTGTAAAATATTTCCTATCTAAATCGGAAAAATGAGCGTAAATATGATTAAACGCAATTTAAGGTCATTTAAAAAATGACCTTAAACTTCGACTCCTTTCGTGAACTTTTGGGTAGGTGTAGATTTAGTTGTAACTAAAGCTACGCCTACCCGACCGTGGAGCAACTTTAATAACTTCAGTTCTTTTGAATCTTATGTTTACCTTACACAAGTAAGAGTTCGGTACAGAGGGAATTTACGGATAGTAGCAATATCCTAGTTATTTTTCAAAAATCGAATTTAAGTGTAAAAACTCCTTTTTTTAATTGTGAACTTAAAAATACAAACTTGAACGAAAATTAATTTAAAAGTACATTATTACATCAATTGATGCGATTACCAACGGCATAAATTCCGAAATTCCCCACCGGTTACAGAATTAAAATCTATTGCCAAGGTAAAATGATTTCTAGACTACCGTGGATTTCCGAATTTGGTTTTTTGTTCTACAAAGAGTAAAATTTATGATAAACTGATTAATAAAGAGAAAATAATCCTGAAATCTTTCGTTATAATATTTGTAGGTGCATTTACTATTTTTATCGATATTTGTACTCAAAATCGTCACTTTTATTTATGAAACAGTGTATTCTTTTTCCACCATGGAAGAAGTTATAATTAAGCTTTGAGGTTTATTTTTATTATAATTCACCGTTATTATAAGCTACCTTTTAACAAGTTTTATAAATATTAACAGGCAACGAAAACATTCCTTCTAATTTTATTGACAGTCAACGTCAGTTATAACGTACACTTTTCTATAGAAATGTAAGTTTTTCTACGTTCAGGAAAAGCATTACTTTTGTTGTCGTAACCTGTTTATTAGACGAAATAAACTTTATTATAAATGATTTACCAGTAAAATTTAATAACTGATAAAGATAAGTAGCATGTTTAATAAACGCTACGGGATGTTTTTCTTTTTTATCATCACTGACACTGAAATAAGTAGTAGGAATTGCTGGATTATATCAACGAATAAAATTAATTTTTTTCATTAATTTTATGTAATTAAACAGATCAAATTCAACAGACGTGAAAAAATTCATTTTCCATCGTTTTACGATAGAATAGAAATTTTTCAAACATTGACTAGTAAAAGGTAAACGTCATGCAATAAAAATAAAACAATTACGCAGAAATAACCAAACGTGTAAAAATGAATTCTCGAAATGAAAGAGCAACTAATTAAAATCTGATAACGTTTTCCCCATTTTTCTAGAACAGTGTAAACTTCCTATAGCATTCATAAAATTGTTATTTATGAGGTTATTTGTAAATAAAAATTTCTTAAATTAATTTGGTTTTATATGCCGTTTCCGATAATATCTATAAAGCTGTGCGTATTCTCTCGCGATGCAGTTTTACTTCTGTTTCCTACTGCTTTTTGATAGCAAACAACATAGATGTTTTGATAATAAAACATAGATACAGATTATTTTTCATTAATAACTTAATTTGTTAATAATTACAAAATGATGCCCAACGTTTTATGAGTAACCGTAGGCCCAAAACGGTTGTAGAACACGAAGTAGAAGGATTTGTAGAAGGCGATAGCAAAGAACTACGCAAAACCTACTTTTTTATGAACTTAAAACAAAAAAAAAACAACGATAAATCTTCCACTTCCTACTTTTCATATTCGAGTAAAAAGCACACATCCTTGTATTTTTTAAATTGTACTATAATAATGGCATAAAATATTTACATTAGCTTTCTAAATGAAGTTAAGATTTCAGCAGCCAATCGAACGTCAGGACTATGAATACAGATAAACAGCTATGAAATGAGATCAAGGCCGACGGCGATTAAAAAGGAATTTCGGAGATTTATTGACTCGATTAAACAAACAAAAGATTTACCAAATATTACAATTAAGATAAAAATTAATATCTTAAACTTGAGCTAAAATTTATTAGGGTGTACGATATTAAACAATTCCATTTTCAATTCGAACTTCGTTACTGACATAATAAAAGTGAACCGGATTCAAAATAATGAAATGAATTGCTGTAAACTGAATTCGCTATAATTAAAATATCCTGCATCATTTTTTGTATTACGCTTAAGTACAAGGTTAACGCAACTAAACTACTCGAGTCCATATCGGGCTCAAAGCCAAATAAACGTAGACACTCATCACATACCTACAGTATGATATTATTCTGTTCAGGGTCGAACTGGTTCCGCCAATTTAAAATGTACTACAAAAGTAAAAGTATTCTCTTATCTAAAATTTTATGGCCATTAATATTATAATCGATTAATATAACACAATAAGAAATTTATGTTATTTCACGTACATTACATATTTTAACGTATATGTTAACGAAAACAGCAGAGAAACAAAATTTTTTTCAGTAAATAGCACAAAAGAAACCAAAATCTATGTTATTGCTTCAAAAACTAATGATGTATTTTTATTAACAATAAATAGAAAAATAATTACGTAATTAAATAGACCTTCTGTGCAGCAATTTACAAATTTTGTTCTATTTCTTAATTTTAAAATTAATACCGAGCCAAATACCAATAAAATGGATACAAATAAGTGTATTTTAATAACCGTAATTCATATTTTCCAGAACAATGTGTAAAAAGTATTCAGAAAAGAGATTAATGTTAGAATATCTAAGCCGTCTGTAAATGATCATTAGATATAATCTCTTATACTCTTTGACTGTCTATAAGAAGTACCAAATTTTACCCACATCTCATACAAAAATGACAAACAAGAAATGTACTTAAACTAATGCCAAAATTAAGCACCGATCAACAAACCTTCACTCCTACTCGTACACCGACCAATCAACGCGCCTTACCATATTAGTAATGCACATTGCAACACATTTCTGAGTTCGTTCTGTATTTTCTCGACCGTACTTTTTATCTGTATCTAATTACTGTTTAAAAAGTCTATTGGTAAATTCGAAAATTTAACCGATCGTATGTTTTAGTGATAATACAGAAAACCACGGGTCTTTAAAAAAGAAAATAAGTTTTCTATCACTGCACTGAATTAAAAATGAACTACGTCTTCAATTTTTTAAATAATGTAATCGATATTTATTGTAATTTTTTCTCTGAATGAACTAACAACTTGTCGTTTACAAAGGATGCACCAAATGACATAATTAAAACAGAAAAATAAAACATTAAAAATTAAGGATTTAATATAAAAAGAATAAAGTTAATCAATCAAATAACACCATGATAGCTTTTTACACGTCAAATCTTTTCCTTTGAAAAAGAGAATACAACAATATTTCACAACTGAAACTAGATTAGCCAACTTAACAGATGGAACGCTGTCTCAATGTGATAATTAAAAGCAATTGTTATGGCAATATAGATATTTGTATTAAGAAAATATTAACAACAATTTCAGTAATCTAGAGAAAAGTTTTTAAAAACAGTACTGAAAATTTGAAAAAAATTTCACCCACATAATTTCGATTTTGTTTCAAATCGAATTTAATACAGCGCAACGTAATTTAATTAATGTAAATTTATAAAACATTAAAATTCCTTGAAAGAATTCTACACGCAATTTATATAATACAGTTATGTAAAACAAAAGGGTAATTTTTATGAAATTATCTGCAGTTTGTAACAAATCGAAATAAACGGGAAGGTTGGCGGAGTCATTGCAGAAGCAAGTTTAGTTAAAACAGAACAAAGCAGGGAAGAGTGGTCTAGCAAGCGACTAGAAGAGATGATTTGAGTCAGTGAGATCGAACGAACGAACACCTGTCCACTTCCTGTATCCGGCCTCGGTAGCAGCACGGCTACCACCAGCACAAACCCATAGTATTAACATTACCATTACTACAACTGTCATTGTCGCTGCCGCTCCTTTGTGCATTCTATTAAAACCAACAGTTGTTCAGCGTATATCCATACTACACCAAAATATTGGCTCATCGCCAACAATTTTACTTACTTCATACCTCGGATAACTACGACCCATTGTTACCTCAACGTTTTTTACCTTAATTTCTCTTTTTAAGAAACATAACCCTTCTTACAAAATAACAAACCAGTTGCATAGTGTAAAGCAAAATTAGCGAGTTAATATTAGACTAATATCGATTGAAATTGTAATCAATATTTATTAATTTACTAATAAACGTTATTAGCATTTTTATACTAAAAAAAAAAAAAAACAAACAAAAAACATCACATGATTTAAAAATGGTAACCACACCGGCGTAATCAATGTATAGTTGTAGTATACCGCATTCTTTCAACGTGATGTATTACGAAAATAAACAACAGTCTATACTATGTTGTTTGTTTGTGTGTGAATGCGCGCGCGATGCGTCAGAGGAAGTGTGTGCTAAATACCGCCGTAAATGTTCTCATAACAGATAGATAAGTTAAGTTTGTAGGCAAAACTGACATAATGACATAACCATTATCAAGAATAACAGATACCCACGTCAGGCTCACTAGAGAAAGAGAAATGTAGTTTCTCGTAACCATTCTTCACTAAACTGAACTTACTCATCGAAATACATGTCAAAGTCAAACTTATAAGTCATGTTTTCTTTCAGTTCGCTACAGGGTCTGGCTGTTTGATTAACTACACTACTCTCAAGCAAGCAACTTTTTAATGTGCATCTTGTAGGCGATTTACATTCGTCACAGCTAAAAGACCGAGCCGATAATACAGGGTGTCCCATATAAAACGCAACCCATCAATCACTCATCCATGAAATTTCAAAAGTCAAGCTTACTTCCCTACTCGTTACTGAAATGGACTCGTCCAACATCTGAACATTGCGGTGACCCAGTAGAACACTACCGATAGTAACAGCAATGCAATCATAACGTTCAGTGTATTGCTAGAGACAAGATGGTGTTTTCGCTAGATGAACGTGTTTTCATTGTCGAGTCGTACTTCAGGACAAAATCAGTGGTTGCAGTGCAAGATTTGTTTCGCCATAAGTACCCGGATAAACCGGTTCCTAACAAAACATCAGTATTAAGGTCAGTTGCAAAATTTAGAGAGACCGGTTCTGTTAATAACATGGAACACAAAAGATCTGCGTCAGTGTTGAATACAGATACAGTAACTGAAATCAAAGACCGATTACTCGCTTCGCCAAATAAATCGATCAGACGTTTGTCTGCTGAAATTAATTTGTCTAAATCGACTGTTCATCGGACGACCACACGATTACAATTACGACCTTATCGCATTCAAACGGTTCATCGACTTCTTGAGCCCGACAAAGAAAAACGGCTACAATATTGTCAACGGTTCCGTCAATTTCTGCGTGAGGGAATTAATGTTATGGATTCGTTATTTTTCACAGATGAAGCACGGTTTCATTTGGATGGTTACGTAAACAGCCAAAACAGAAGAATTTGGAGCGCTGAAAATCCCTACGTTTATCACGGAAAACAAGTACACCGGCAGAAGTCGGGCGTGTGGTGCGCGATATCGCGGAAGAAAATAATCGGTCCTATTTTTTCGAGACACCATTAATGCAGAACGATATCAGGATATTTTATTTAAGTTCATCGCACTCTTGGAAGAGGAAGACAGACACTGCTGGCTACAACATGACGGTGCGACATCGTACTACGCAGGTTCAACTTCTGATTTCGTCGAGGAATTCTTTGGTAATCGTGTTATCGGTCGAGGCTTGTGGCCACCAAGATCTCCAGATTTGACTGCTACCGATTTTTATCTATGGGGTTACCTTAAAGAAAAAGCCTACAGCAACAAACCACGAACACTTGAAAGTCAATATTGAACAAGCTGTATTAAATATTCAAACACAAACTTTGAAAAAAGTTGCAAGCAACGCTGTAAAAAGAAGTGAAGCTTGTATTGAAGAAGATGGCGGCCACTTCCAACATTTACTCTAAATGTAAGGTAATGGATGGTAATAATAAAATTTACATTTACAGTTCCACATGCCTTTTTATTATTTCAATACCTACCAATATAAGTTTGGGTTGCGTTTTATATGGAACAACCTGTATATAGCAACTTATTATTATTATTATTATTATTATTATTATTATTATTATTATACTTCTTTCTGTTGTAAAACAATGAGTTATACACACTGTTCCAAGTCGGAAAAAAACATCGCTAAATACCCGTATGTAGAAAAAATACGTTAAAAGAAGACTTTAAAAAATCTTAACGTGTCACAATAAATTCTTGAATGTAAGCCAAACACATAGACTCACCAAATGGTAAATGTAACAAACTTAAAAATAGATCGATATAAATTATTTATAATTTTCAAAGTTTAGTCACTTAAATAATACAACCAAAGAGATTTGTGTGTGTGTGTGTGTGTGTGTGTGTGTGTGTGTGTGTGTGTGTGTGTGTGTGTGTGTGTGTGTGTGTGTGTGTGTGTGTGCGCGCGTGCGTTACTCATACAAGAACGCCTTTTACAAAGCTAATAAAAATATTACCTTACTCCGTTCGTTGATTATACTATGTCCACTACACACACGAGTTACAGAAAACCCGCCATTTACTTAACGGAATCTACAGGGCAGCTGTTTGTAAAAACTATTTTCCGTTACATAAGGTTTTTAAAATTAGAAGTTTTACAAACATAATGTGCGTTTTAATCGTACTAATTATATGCAATATGAAACGAACCACAATCTCTACTGAAAATTTAACAATCATTTTCAAATATGAGGCATACCACGCCGAGCTGACTACGGGAGAATAACAAGAGAATTTGTTTCCTATTCCTTCTTCACCGGTTCAAATATACATATAACATGCCAACTCATCGAAATGCAGACGATAATCATTCATGCAAGTGAAAGACATAGACCGGGCCAGTTAAGCGATATCATTACTCTTAAAAAAAAGCAACACTGACTGGTATCCAGTGTTATTCATGTGATGTACACGTATCAAAGCCATAAGAAATACTGGAACAGATAATGTAAGCAGCAATTAAATGCACGCCTTTCTGTTGGAAACAATGGTTTATCTAAATTGTTTCAACAGAATTAAGAGAAAAAAGTCAAACGGGCTAATTACCTACGTCCTAGCTGTCAGTGGATGATCATTTATTTAGTTATTTATTTATACATGATTTTTCACTGGACATTTTTTTATTTATGTTGTTTACGGTAAAAAAGGGGAAAGAATAGCGAGTTAACTCGCAAAAATATAGAAACCTCAAAATCCAAATGAAGTAAATTCACTGTATGCTAAGAGTTATTTAATTTTTTTTTAATTTAATTATTAAGTTTAATTAAAACCTTATAAAAATAACCAATTAAAAATTATAAAAAAATGTTAAGTTCTTTATTATATAACAAATATAAATAATATAACTTATTTATTATAGAAATTTTTTTTAAAAATTATACAACAAAAATTTAAATTATTATTGACTATTTTTCCAGCTTTCTTGAATAAAATGAGGTACCATAACAAAAAATTATGCTTGAATATCATATGTTTTCAATGAATGTCAATCCAGCAGACATATTAATCCATTTTTTACTATAATAATAATTATGAGAATAAGTCAGTATTTTAATCATTTTAAAATACGGAATTACAGTTCTTGCAAAGCATTTTAATATTAATCATTACTTAAAAATAAATTTGAAATTTTAATATTGCGGCGCGCGTGAACATAGAAATCATTCGCATGATTATTTTTAAGTACAAAGTCTTCACTTAACTTTTTTTTTGGGGTTGGGTACTAATGTAAATGTATATGTTCATATAATAACGATGAGTTTTTTATATACTTTTCATTAAATTCTGTACGATATTCCTTAACCTCTGATCATCGAACTTTCAGCTTTTCTGATTATTCGTCGTTTGTAATTGTGAAATTTGTTATATTCTGAAAAAAATAATACGTTAACCGTAATCTATCTACGAGATAAAACTGTACACAACTTATAAGTATTTTTTTTTTGTCTTCAGTCATTTAACTGGTTTGATGCAGCTCTCAAGATTCCCTATCTAGTGCTAGTCGTTTCATTTCAGTATACCCTATACATCCTACATCCCTAACAATTTGTTTTACATATTCCAAACGTGGCCTGCCTACACAATTTTTCCCTTCTACCTGTCCTTCCAATATTAAAGCGACTATTCCAGGATGCCTTAGTATGTGGCCTATAAGTCTGTCTCTTCTTTTAACTATATTTTTCCAAATGCTTCTTTCTTCATCTATTTGCCGCAATACCTCTTCATTTGTCACTTTATCCAGCCATCTATTTTTAACATTCTCCTATAGCACCGCATAAGCAAAAGCTTCTAATCTTTTCTTCTCAGATACTCAGATCGTCCAAGTTTCACTTCCACATAAAGCGACACTCCAAACATATACTTTCAAAAATCTTTTCCTGACTTTTAAATTAATTTTTGATGTAAACAAATTATATTTCTTACTGAAGGCTCGTTTCGCTTGTGCTATTCGGCATTTTATCTCGCTCCTGCTTCGTCCATCTTTAGTAATTGTACTTCCCAAATAACAAAATTCTTCTACCTCCGTAATCTTTTCTCCTCCTATTTTCACATTCAGTGGTCCATCTTTGTTATTTCTACTACATTTCATTACATTTACGTTTTGTTCTTGTTTATTTTCATGCGGTAGTTCTTGCGTAGGACTTCATCTATGCCGTTCATTGTTTCTTCTAAATCCTTTTTACTCTCGGCTAGAATTACTATATCAGCAAATCGTAGCATCTTTATCTTTTCACCTTGTACTGTTACTCTGAATCTAAATTGTTCTTTAACTGCTAGTTCCATGTAAAGATTAAAAAGTAACGGGGATAGGGTACATCCTTGTCGGACTCCCTTTCTTATTACGGCTTCTTTCTTTTGTTCTTCAGTTATTACTGTTGCTGTTTGGTTTCTGTACATGTTAGCAATTGTTCTTCTATCTCTGTATTTGAACCCTAATTTTTTTTAAATGCTGAATATTTTATTCCAGTCTACGTTATGGAATGACTTTTCTAGGTCTATAAACGCCAAGTATGTTGGTTTGTTTTCTCTTTAATCTTCTACTGTTAATCTGAGTGCTAAAATTATTTCCCTTGTCCCTATACTTTTCCTGAAACCAAATTGGTCTTCTCCTAACACATCTTCCACTCTCCTCTCAATTCTTCTGTATAGAATTCTAGTTAAGATTTTTGATGTATGACTAGTTAAACTTAGTTCTGTATTCTTCACATTTATCTGCCCCTGCTTTCTTTGGTATCATGACTATAACACTTTTTTTGAAGTCTGCGGAAATTCCCCTTTTTCATAAATATTACACACCATTAGTATTTTATGAGCCGATAAAATTATTACGGAACTGTTAAACTCAATAATCTACTGTATTACTTTCATAAAATAAAGGCGTTAATACGTAAACCAGCAGAAACATATCGCAGACATACCTTACACAGAAAAAGGTCTTATTTGATTATCTTAAATTATATAGTATACTGTGAGAGAGATCTACTATATTTGTCGGAGCGAAACAACTGTGAGATGGCCTTCGAAGAGAACGATCTGCATAACACATATACATTAAAATTAGTTCGCAATTATTAGTATTACGGATGAATACCGATATAAACAAGATCGGCAAATATAAATAATGTCTACCGGTTAAAACAGTTGAATTATTTATACTTTTTAAAAATGGAAAGGTAAATAAAGATTCGTTCCGATAAAATTCTGAGTTCAGATTTTAACGATAGCATATTTAGAAAAATATTGATTAATGTTGAATAGGGACTCAGTTACGCGTTACATATTTATCATTACAGGAATAATCTTTAAAACTCGACCTACATATTTCTTACACCAGCATCATATTTTAATGTAATTTTTACTGCACTTATTCGGTAGCGTACCCTTACTCATTTTCATTACTTTAAATATATATCATCATTGCATTTTTTTTAACTGTAACATAATCCAGTTTCAAACCTTTCTTTTAAATGTTATTTTACTTTTTATGATGTGAACTTTAAGATAACACTGTACTTTTATATCGACATGTTCCGTTTCTCTCGCTTTGAAAAACAACCTTCCATTCTATCTCCCTTCAAGAAATCATTATTTTTATTTTCGATTCGTTTCGGTTGTTTGAAAGTTGAACTGTTCGCAATATTTTACTGGGATACTAATAATATATTGAATCCTACCGGGGAGTCCGCAGACAGAGTTATGTCGTCCGCATGTATATACTACACAATAACTCTTATTTAAATCTTACTCGCGTCGGCTAATACCTGATGTCTATACTTTATATCCTTATTCTTTAGCATTAGATTTCTTCTCCAACATTACGTGAAAAATACGAGAAAATAGTAGCGAGCTAAGTAAGTATAAAATGCTAAATTTTTTCGGTAAGTTTTATTTATATAAGCCATTCGCGATTCATTTAAACTTACTAAAATATTTATCATTTCTTAACACAGAAATTTAAAGAATTTCTATCGACTGAGTAAAACGCGTCAAAAATCTATAAAAACACAAACCACAATATCTCTCAAGAAAATCGAATAAAGAAGTATTTTAAAATACGGTTTTGCTAAGCAGGGCTACGATTCTTTTAATTAAAAAATCAGTAAAACGTTATGCAGATGTAATCATAAAAGAGAACGTATTTATATCGTACCGTATCAGTAAAACTGTTCTATTTTTTGGACTAGAATAGAAAGTTATTCTGGTAACCTTCCCAATTTGTATATGTAATTTAAAATTTTCAGGACTTTTATACAGCAGATTATCGAAAACATCTTTATATTATTAACATATGATCCGATTAATTTAAAGACAACTTAAAAATGATTAACTGACACTGCTGATTTAACACAAAAAAAAAAAACACGGTTGTAAAGTGTTTAACATGTCAATATAAGTATGTTGTTTAAAAATTAATTGATTTAAATAATTTTAAATTAGTCAAATAAATATTATGTTAATTTGAAATATTGCCGCTAATTACATTATTCAGCAATATAAAATATCAAAGGACTGACTGCTGAGATGATTGTAGGAACACGACCGATCTCTCATTCATTGTATTCATTAAAATGGCGGATTTATCTTAAGTTTTAGTTTGTGACTTTTGTTTAGAAATTTAATTATTATTAAAATGACTAAAATAAATTTCAGTTATTATTTAAGGGAGTTTTCATATTAAAACTTAAGTCAGTTAAATTAACATGTTTTTATTTTTTATTTTAAATCTAAGCATCACATAACCAAACTTTTGAATTTATTGTCAATACAGTTTCAACATTCTTTTATTATTATTATTATTATGCTTTTACGGCCAACATGGGACCACTTAAGTCAATTTTAGTTGGATCTTTTCTGAGAAAAGCGTGTTATTTTACTCTTTCGAGCTGCCCAGTATTTCTTCATCCGTTCAGATCTTGCTTTCTTTTCTTCATCCGTAAACACCCTCTTCGTTGTATTTTGTCGTTTGTCTGTCTTTTGTTTAAATCTAATGCTTTTATCTTTTAGCATTGTAATTTTTCCAGTTTTATTCTGTAGGTCAGTCAGGGAAATTCCCAATTCTTTCATATCTTCTCTAATTTCTTTGATCCATCCTACTTCTAGCTTTTGGAACCAGAGCTTTTCAATGATATTTCTTGACAGTCTTGTTTCCGGTATCCTTATGAGATGACCGAAGAAAGAGATTCTTTTTTTCCGCATAGTATCAGTAACAGGCTCTATTTCTCGATACACCACCTCATTTGGCACAATCCACCATCGGCCTTCTTTTTGGTGTTTTTTATCGATACACGATCTGACAATTCTCCTCTCTATTTTCAGAATTTTTTCAATTCGGTTTTTCTGAGTGATTTTGAAAAGGGTCTCGCTTCCGTAGGTGACTTCTGGCTGTACTACAGTTTTATAATGTTTACGTTTTGTTTTAGCAGAAAGGCATTTTTTGTTAATATGTTGACCAAGTTAATTTTTGGGATTTAATCATTTTATTTACATTCTTTTATTTCAACATTCTTTTATTTATAATAATTATAAGCACTTTTTGGTGAATAGCCTAACTGCAATAATTATGAATCTAGTTTAAACATTACGTATAAATATGAATGATAGTGAAATAAAGAAAATACCCTGAACAATTCAGAAATACAAATAGTAAAACTATGAATTATGGTGTAACTATATAAATTCCGTTGCTATTTCAAAAAAAAAAAAAAAAAAAAAAAAAAAAAAAAATCAAAATTATTGTACTTAATTTTTTTTTAAATTAAAACTAACAAAAACAAGGAATAGATTTAATTATAATGACAAAAAAGCTATTGTAATTTGCTTAGACAAGTTAACAGGAACAAAACGAGGTAGAGTGTCACAACATTAGCGAGCAAACAATAATAGCGTGTAGCTCGAGTACAATTATAGTATTCATTATTAAAGTTAATGGGGCGAAGATCCTAAACCGAGGCCGACTTTGACCGGGCGGTAAAAAGTGTAACTGCAGCGAAATATAATAACTCGTAACGCAGTTGAGAAATGATTGCGTATCGTATTATGGAAGATCTGACTGAAAATGATAAAAGTAAAATAACGGGTTAGGGAAAAGATAAAGAAATAAAAAAAGACAACGAAGCTAGAGTAAGAAAAGAGATAGAGATTCAGACATTTATAATATATGAAAGGGATTTACGAGCGGACCATTTCCTGTTGGAACTGAACTGAACGCACCGACATCATTACCATGTTACGAACAAACAGAACACCTTTTATATACGTATTTTTACTGAGGATATAGAATTTAGCCAAAGTGAATGAAATCGCACAGTCAGTTTTTTATCGGGTTCAGTCACTCGTTACTCATTTAAATAAATAAAAATATTATCATATATATTAACTAACAGATAAAGAACGCTCTTGAATAGCATCCGGTTTTTTTTATAATTATCGATTCACGAATAATTTTCACACACACACACCAATTTAAAATTCTTATTTGTATGCAACATGAATACTCCTATACATCCAATTCCAGTACAGATGCAAATCAAAACTAATAATTTACCGGTTCGACCTAGGTGTTGTGTAACCTGCACCGGTAAGAAACTGTTTAGTTTTCGAGCTCAAAGTAATAATTCTCAAAAAAAAAGTACATAACAACATAGGTTATAGATTTAAGTTTAAATTACTTTTGATTTGTGCATCAACCTAAAATTAAAAGATAACTGAATGTTAAAAAATAGTCCAACAAACGTCGCAAGCCTCCAACCGATACAAATTTGATATAATCCTCTAGCGACTGTATGCATATAATTTATAAATTACACCTTAAGGGAAAACCAACTGCAGCTATCGAAATATAGCTACAGATACCAAATCCCAGCTAACAAAAATAAACAAATCCATAAAGAAAATAAATAAGGATTTTTTTTTCTTAATTTCAGAATCCACCTAAAATGCAGATTGATTCGGCAACAATAATCAATCTGCATTTCAGATTTTATATCTACTTCCTTTATATATATATATATACTAGCCGATATATCGATAATAACTAAACTTCGATTATTATCGAAGTTTAGTTTTATGAGAATAAAATCCATAATAGAAGAGAAGACACGGAATAGAATAAATATTGCACATATTTTAGGGTGTAGGTAAGTAATTAGAAGATAAATATTTTAATAAAACAGAAAAGAATGGATAATACCATAAAAAAAAATCATTTGACTAATTTGAATACCGATTGAAAAACTGGCATTCGAAAACCAAAAATTAAAAAACATTTTTAAAAATCAACGAAACGTGTATTATTATATTTTCCAATTTATCACGACTCCCCGTTTTGGAAGTTTAGTGAATCTCGGCCAAAAATTCAAACACAAGAAAACGATAAACGGGAGTTATTTACGGTAATGGTTAAAAATTTCTTGTGAAATATTGCGATTTTTCGTTCACAAAAAAAAACATAAAATAATATTATAACTGGTAATACCGCTTTGTTATACACTTTTCTTCATATAAAAGTTATCTTCACTATTAATTATTCATTAATTAGCACGTTTACATTTTTTTACTCTTTTCTTATCACGCAAAATAAATCGCCATTTTTATCTTCACCCTCAGGAAGCAGACGTACGTTTTTTCTATATTTCGTCAGGTGGCACGGGCTAGTCACATCTTTTACTCTTTTCTCATGAAGAAAAATGAAACCGCATTTTACATTTTATAATTCGTCTGATGGCGCAAGCTATCAAGGTTCAGAAAATACTAGGATATGCATCAAAAGGTTATTATGAAAAAACCGTTTAATAAATTTTAAATATAAATATAATGTTATATAGAATAATAATTATTAATTATAAAAAAAATAATAATTGAGGTAATTTTTTTTTTGTGTATTATTATGACGAAGAGCACACAAAAATAAAATTACAGCTTAATTACTGGTCAATGGTAATTGGTTAGCTGGCATTTCTCCCACCACCACCCCATTCGCTCGCCCTAGAGCATAGACCAAATGTTCCGTGCCAAAAACGGCTACTGTGCCTCTAAAAAACGGTATAGCGACCTCGATCCTATATGCTCCTAATGAGCTACCTAACTTGCGTGAGCGAATTAAGCAGGGTGCCGTACAGCACCCGCTTAAGTGTCCCAGTCGCTCACTTGTCAACAATAAAACTAAATCGGGGAGGCGCACCCCTTGTTACAATTAAAACTATTGAAGTTCTTATATCTAAAAGGCAGCAATTTAGGCTGCCACGCCTCGGTCGCTGTATGCCAGTTAGTACCTGTCCACCATTTAACAGCGCTTGGAGCTAGTTTGGCTGGTGGCCGGCCATTACCTCAAGGAAGGATTCTTAGGAGTCATTATTACATTACACAACCCTTAAAATTAACAATGACAGTTGAACACAGCAACCTCATCGAGGAACTCCCACACGGTTCGACAATGCGGCTCTCGCCACATTGACTCGCCGTTTGTGAGCGGCCAAGTTTCCCCCCGTTCTCTAAGTTCCAGAGTGGCTCGATCACTGGCCCCCCCAAGAGCAGGGCAGTCGAACATCATATCCACGTTCGATTTGACCTCCCCGCAGACACACAACTCATCAGCCACCAGGCGAAACCGAAACAGATATTGGTTCAGGTTTACATGGTTGGTGAGCACTCGGGCACCCGACGCCCTTAAAAAAGATCATCCAAATTAAAAAAGATACCATCCCCCCAGATCCTGTATAAAACTATACAAGGATCTTCCCTTAGTCGTGGTGTGCCATTCCATCGCGACGCTCCATAGCCTCTTCCGCAGACGGGAGATGGGCAACTGTACGAAATTTTGTTCCGGTGCATTTTGATCACCGTTCCGCTCCGGTTCTGGCCCGGCTCGAAACCGCATCCCAAATGCCTCGGCCTCCCGACCTCTTCGCAACTTCCACACTTTTCGAACTTTCACCACTAAATCGATTGAGAGAGCCTGTCCCAATACGGTAGTAGCCTCGTAGGAGGTAGTTTTAAATACACCAGTGCATACTATCATGGCTCTGCGCTGGGCACTCCTTAAATTTTGAAGCAGTGCTCTATTTCTTTCCAACCTATGCGCCCAAACTGGCGCCGCGTATGCGATCATACTTTCGAAAACGCCTCGGTACACCAAGTACATTTGGCAGCCCGTAATCCTTCCGAGCATTCCTTCTAAGCTTGTGTGTGCATCACAGAGACAGCGTCCGCCGCAACTTGCTCAATATGGTTACTAAAAAGTAACTTATCATCAAACAAAACACCTAGGTACTTATGAACCCTCACTCGGCTGATTACACAGCCTTTATATTTAATACGGGGGTTTCGACTGCATGATAATTTGTCTGCACCCTTCAGAAGCATAAACTTCGTCTTGGGCACAGAAATCTTTAAATTTTGAATGTCCATCCAGCCCTCGGCGGTTGGATGGACTAACGGACTTTTCCATAACTAGATGCGCATCTTTAAACAGAGCCGTACGGTTAGACAAATAGTCTCTTACCACGGCCTGCAGGGCTTCGGGAACATTGCGGCGTTCCAAAGCATAGAGGACAGAACTCCAACACAAGGAAGGAAATGCTGCCTCTATATCAATAAAAATAGCCAAAAAATATTTGCAGTCGGCTCTTTCCACCTCGGCAAGAGCATTTAAGATGCAATCCTCGGTGCCAACCCCTTTAATGAAACCATATTGGCCTCGATTTAGAAAACAGCTCATATCGATGCTTTCCTCGAGCCGTTCCACAACCAGCCTTTCAAGCAACTTGCCGAGAACCGGCACTATGGTCTATGGTAAAGTAATTTCCAGTGAAATTGAAATCATGAATTTAGGTTACATTGAATTTTTCTTTTCTTAACTATATTAAAACTGGGCAGATTAAGCAAAATAGAAATGCATTTAAAATTTTTTAAAAATGTAAAAAATTTTAAATTTTATTTACTTATTTAATAAAAATTAAAATTTCTAAATTTATTTTAAAGTACACAAAAATTTAAAATTTTGTGTATTATTCTGTACTTATATCCATTTTAATTTAATTTTTTGCATATAATTTACCACAAGGTAAATACTCCGAATTTTACGTCAGAATATTTTGTTTAAACTTTTTTAATTTACTATCTACAGATACACTTTAAGAAGATATAACAAAAATAACTGAATACAACCACCAAAAAAACAATTTCAGTGTAAAAGTATTACTCCTATCAAACCCATCCTAAAAAAAAAAAAAAAAATGTTTAGTTGAAAAGAGGCTTAAGAAACAATTGTGTCCTGATTACTGACAAAAGCAGAATTATATATAAAAAAATAATTGTGAATAATACAAACACCTGACAGTGTTATATAATAGGGTTGTTTTTTTCTACGTTCATCTATCGAAGATTGTCTTTTATCTTGTTACCTGATCAATCGTTAAGAGCATCTATTTAGAGTAACATTATTTTGCTACTTATTATTTCTAACTTTTCTCTTTCTTTTTCCTGTTTAGCCTCCGGTAACTACCGTTTAGATAATTCTTCAGAGGATGAATGAGGATGATATGTATAAGTGTAAATGAAGTGTAGTCTTGTACATTCTCAGTTCGACCATTCCTGAGATGTGCGGTTAATTGAAACCCAACCACCAAAAGAACACCGGTATCCAAGATCTAGTATTCAAACCCGTGTAAAAATATCTGGCTTTACTAGGACATGAACGCTGTAATTCTCGACTCCCAAATCTACTGATTTGGGAGGACGCGTTAACCACTAGACCAACCCGGTGGGTTTATTATTTCTAACTAAAACAGCCCCGTGGCGAGTGAATTTTTGTTGTTTTTTTTTTTCAATGATTTTGCACGACAATTTATTTAATATTTGAAGCAAAGTTGTTTTAGAGAAGCTTGAGAGTAGCAAAAAGTATTCAGTTTCTTTGTATGTCAATTTTTTTCGGATTCTGAGAAAACGACTATTTTTTAAGGGATACCTTCACAGTGCAAGTGTTTTTCGGGTGTTTGTATTATTCACCATTTTTCTGTTATAATTTTATTACATAAGTAGGGTCTTTTTGTTATTTCCCAGTTATATATAATTTTTTTTTTTTTTAACTGTCGATCAATTTATGAACGATATTTTTTTATCAATTATTTAACGAATTATTCTTATGAATAAATGTTATTTCTTACAATAGAATTTAATAACGAATACTGTATTTCACGAGCTAGACAAAACTATAAGGTTGCCTGGAAATTTTTTTCAAATAACAAAAAAAAAATTAGATGACATAATTTGACGGTCGAAATCGTTTAATCTTGCTTCTAACAACGGAAATATATCTAGATAAAATGCAACGGCAACAACCTGTTTTCAGTAGCATCTATCGAGCGAACAAAGGGAGCTATGCGAAATCTGTTTCAGAATACTGTAAAACCTTTCCTAGAAATTAATTAGGAATGTGTCGAGCAAAATAATTACCAAAACGTGAACCGCTTTATAATGATTTATTCCAATTAGCCGATAAGTATATTAGACATTTAGCTGTGAATAACTCATAGAACTTTGTTAAGCTAAAGCTGGGCGCGCACGTACACTGTCAGTGGATTCTTGGTGTGCAGCAGCGTGGCGTAGCAATTAAAAAAAAAAATCAGTTATAAAAGCAAAAATGTTGGATTTAAGAAAAAATAATACGTTTGTAAATTTTTAAGACGTGAACATAATATAACAATAAACAACAGAAAACACCTTTTTCCACTAATGTATTTATTACTTACATTATCAATTAATATTAACAACCAAAATTTGTGTAACTCACATAATATTCCATCTTTACGCCAAATTAAAGTTTTAACAAAAACTACCGGTATGCTTCCGG
Source organism: Lycorma delicatula (assembly GCF_047948215.1). NCBI lineage: Eukaryota > Metazoa > Arthropoda > Insecta > Hemiptera > Fulgoridae > Lycorma > Lycorma delicatula. The sequence continues at coordinate 6,563,267 of NC_134455.1, read as the reverse complement.
CGGATACGACATCAGCCGGGATCAGAATTTTAAAAGATATCATTCGTTATGAGGGTTTTGCATGGTTGTTGTATAAAATATTAGTTCTTTCTAGCAGAGTAAACTTTATTTCAGGAACAAGTGTAAATTAATAAGTAATAAATATACGAATAAATAAATAAACGAATAAAACAGAACTTGAAATTTATCGGTCTAACTTAGGCGGATCGAGATAAGCGGCGAAAGTAAATGAGATAATGTGCGTACTTATTCTACGGCCGTGATGCTTTTTTTTTTTCTTGTTTAGCTTCCGTTAGATAACTACCGTTTAGATAATTCTTCAGAGGATGAATGAGGATGATATGTATGAGTGTAAATGAAGTGTAGTCTTGTACATTCACAGTTCGACTATTCCTGAGATGTGTGGTTAATTGAAACCTAACCACCAAAGAACACCGGTATCCACGATCTAGTATTCAAATCCGTGTAAAATTAGCTGTCTTTACTAGGACTTGAACACTGGAACTCTCGACTTCCAAATCAGCTGATTTTGGAAGACGCGTTCACCACTACACCAACCCGATGGGTTACGGTCGTGATGCTGGCAGACTAATTATTGACGGTCTTAAATTGGTAGATGTGTTGTGACTAATGTGAGTATTTCTCGCTTGTAATCCATCACTCGTTGATAAGTTATGCTTCTAAAGCAGGATGAGTACTTTGTAATTTTCCCGCGGATACATCTCTAATATTGCCTGAGTTTTCAATCGGGGAGTTTAATATTAACCCGGTTAAATTAGTTTTTAGGTCTATTACGTTATTCGGATGCAAACTGTATTTGAAATAGTCATCCTGATTGTTTAAAGATATAGTAGTTTCCTTTTCGACATGCAAGCTATAGAAACGGTTTTAAAATTAGTAAGAAATGACGAAAAGTGTTATTAAATCTTACACGATTGGTTAAATTTAACATTCAAATAAGTCAGATCTTCTTAATAATAAAAGTATATAAATAATTAGGGATAGATTTAAAAGAAATTAAAAATTCATAGCAAGCGTTAAATAATATACGTTTCATCTAATAATTACATAAAAATATATAAATTTATCAACTATACTTATATATTATTTTTATTTAAACTGTTTGAATTTATAATGTATTAAGAATTATTGATAACTACTAATACAAAGACGTTATTCAATTTTGTTAATAGATATATAATTTACTAATATTTCATTTGTATTAACAAGTAAGGAAGTAAGTAGCAGGTGTTCCCTGCCGCCAACATCAACTTGTAGACTTCACCTTCGAACACCACCACACTGAAATCAACTGCAGCAGTTTGTAAGAGGCAGGTGTCACAAGTTATGTTACACATCAGTTGCCACAACAGCAATCCACAATAGAACGTGGTTACCTGTGAACAGCCCGCTTCATAATTTACTTCAAATGAATGTCACTAATATTCGTACTTTATCGTTAATAATTTAATATTATTAACAATGATAACAAACAATCTAAGACGGAGTTATCAAGGTTCGGTAGAAGAATTAATATTTTAAGATTACTATAATTTTAATAGAAACGCTAATTTTTTTAACTATTTAATTAATAGACGAACATATTATTCTATTTGATTCATGGTACTTCATATCCCTTATCTACTTCAGTTCACTTAGAAATTAGTGAGCTATTCGCATAATGCCACATTTTTCTGCTGTTACTGAACATTGAGGTCGTGGGGATAAACAGATTTGTCTGAAGATAGAAACCCACCGGGTTGGTCTAGCGGTTAACGCGTCTTCCCAAATCAGCTGATTTGGAAGTCGAGAGTTACAGCGTTCAAGTCCTAGTAAAGCCAGTTATTTTTACACGGATTTGAATACTAGATCGTGGATACCGGTGTTCTTTGGTGGTTAGGTTTCAATTAACCACACATCTCAGGAATTGTCGAACTGTGAATGTACAAGACTACACACTTCATTTACACTCATACATATCATCCTCATTCATCCTCTGAAGAATTATCTAAACGGTAGTTACCGGAGGCTAAACAGGAAAAAGAAAGGCTGAAGATAGAACATCTTCTGAGTCACAAGAAGAAGAAGAAGAAGCCTGATAATGTAACAAATTTTTACAGATGTAAAAAAAGAAATACGAGTAGAAAATTAATTTCTGTTTCTCATTATTTTATTAAGAATCTCCTTAAACGGCAAGAAGTATGACAGTTTACATTTTCAGAAACAAACAAGAAATCAAAGTTTTTTACCCCTTTATTTGGTACAAATAACTTTTCAAAATTTTAAAATTTGTAAAGTAACAAACTTATTTTTAACCTTATCTTCAATAAACTTCAGATCATTTCACTGCCTTTTTATCTATAGTATTAAATCGACTTTTTTTTAAGAGATAAACAACTAATTATGCGTGTTTATCAAACTTTCACTGTATAGGAATTTCACTTTTAAGGAAAATTAGAATCCTGTCAAAGAATAAACGCCTTCTTTTAACTAACGTGGGAAAAAAGTAAAGATGTTTTACCGACACTTGCGATTTTTTTTTTTAGACACCTAATATATAACGTCTAATCCAAAAGTTCCCAAACTTATTTTTCTCATAGACCACTTTCAAAATTTTGCGGGTTCCGGTGGACCCCCTACAGCTACATTTCTACCATATTTCCAGTCGACTGAAAATGTGAAGATTAGATCTAACTATGAGAATTTGCATTACGGCTGAGTTCCACGAACTAACAGCTTCCGAAAAAAAAGTGAGAATTGATCGGTTAATTTTTGATCGACTGTGCTGTGAGTGGATGTCAAAAAAGTAAAGTTGGCCGATCAAAAAAAATGCTTCCATCCAACTTTACATTTTTGACATCTACTCACAGCACAAGAAAGCAATCGATTATCACTTATTTTATAAGAAAAATAGTATATTTTTTTGTGTTGCATTTATTCAAATATGTAATCATTACACTATTAATTATTATTGTTATCATATTGTAATGTAATATAATAAAAATTAGACATTAATAACGTAATGTAACTTCTACAATGACAATCACAAAATAGTTACAATTTTAATGGGAGGGATGTACTTGATGGATTGACAGCAAATTATCAATATTTGGCTTCAGTTTTGTTAGGAATAAGCGCAAATCTCCCCGTTCTGTGATATTGAATCTGCTCCTTTTTTTTGATAAAAGGTTTGTAACGACACTAAAAACTTTTTTCGACAAGAAATGACGAGGGAAAAGCTTTCTCGCAAAATTCCCTCTAAAAAATGTGAGTTTATGAACAAATGAGCAACGGTTAACGAAAGAAGAGGAAAAAATAATTCAGGCTTCTCGAAACTCCACATTTTTTAAATATTATTATTCTCTGAGCGAAATGGGACATTAAAATGTAATAAAACTAAGTTATTTGTTAATAAAGCCTAGACTAAATTAATTATCCTAAGTATTTAATTGCAACACTTTGAAATGAATTGATAATAAATTTTCTATTCTATTAAAAAAAAAAAGTAACTTCATTTCCGCTGCCAAATTAATTTAACTTGCAATTATATCCAAGTTCTGAGGATAGAAAAAATGAAGATAGCTAAAAAAAAATCAGCGCACAAATGGCGAACAATGTTCCTCCGTTGGTAAACTTTCTACAGTATTACCTAAAATTAATGCAGTAAAAGAATGGAAAAAATGCAGCATTTTTATAAAAAAAATTTTCAATTACAAATAAAATAAAAATTTAATATTAGAACAACTGGTACCGTAGAGTCTCAATAATTAATGTTTTTTTTTTTTTTTAATTATCTGAGAATATTTACTGTAACATTCAGCTAGATTTAAAAAAAAAAATTAAAAAAAGTCATCAAAATTTATTAAAGGCTGACATTCTAAATTACCAAATGCTTTATAACAGAAAAAAAATTGCTTATAGCACAAAAAAAATAAAAGAAAAAAAAAGGATAATAAACTAATAGAATGTAATAATAAATGAACTGGTTTTTATTCTCAGTTTGATAAATAATGTAACTAAATACCAACAATTATTATTTTTGTTTTCATTGAATATTCTGAAATGATGATGAATCGATTAATAAAAAACATACCATTAGAGAGTGATTTAATTATCTCGTATATAAAAATATTTTTTCTACAAAAAAAAAGAAGAAAGCATTTTACAAAAATGTAAACCCAACTGCTACAAATTTAAATGACTTTTACTACAAAAAAAGGTTACTATTATATACAATTACTTTACTAAATAAAAGCCATGTTAATTAATAATTCCATATTAAATTCCTAAGATAGTTTTATATAATCGCATTATAACACGTTTACACTTGTTTACAGTATTATTTAAGTAAATAATTATTCATCGACCGTTTACTGATCTTGTTTAATTCCAGACAGAAAATAAAAAGGAAGAAGAATTATAGAGCCCAATAATAATTAACAACGAAATCGTCACGGTAAATTTCTCAATATACTTCTTAATACAAACTAGAGAAGATCCCGGCAGGGTGCCAAGGGATTTTTAAACGCATCGATTAAAAGCCGTGGACACAGAAAAGAACAAGTTCATTACGAGTACGGAATCGTTTTATTATACCATTAAAAGCTAGGCCTATACCCATTATAAATAATTACTGAGAGTAAATTTATCTAACCGTATCGATTTATTTTGAATTATTTCGCGAATAAAAGCTTTAAGGCGCTAATCTTACCTTAAAAAAGAGGAATAAACAAAAAGAAAGAACACTAAAACACACTTTTTAATTAGTTTTTATAAACGTTTAAAGTTTTTAACTTACAACGAACGCTAATGATGAACATTATTGATGCTGTGGAGAACTCCCAATAATAACAAGTTAAAAAAATAGCGGGCAAATTTGATAATATTAACTTAAAGGTGCCGCATAGCGACGACAAACATATTTCTGGAAGGCTAAAACACTACGTAAGTCATCTTTCCCTTAAATAGATGAATTCGATAACTGAAACAAATTATAAAAATAACCTTAAAAATACTTCTTTCTTAAATCATACTTCGATTTTTACTTAAGTTACGGTAATTAAAACCTTTTAATACATTATCTAATCTTATAAATTAAAGAAAAATCTGAAGAAATTAAGCGTAAAAGAGAAATATTATAAATATGATAGCAGTCGAGTTAGATTATACACTTTAATAAACTAAAAAATGATTACAAATTTAAAAATACTGTGAAAGCCTGAGAGCTCAACAGCGTTATTTAATATCAGGTCGACCATTAAGAGGTAGTAAATATAAATGAATTCCGACGACCAAGCATTTTAATACAGTTACTGAAATGTAATAAGACTTTCTTTCCTTTCTCTTTCCTGTTTAGCCTCCGGTAACTACCGTTTAGATAATTCTTCAGAGGATGAATGAGGATGATATGTATGAGTGTAAATGAAGTGTAGTCTTGTACATTCTCAGTTCGACCATACCTGAGATGTGTGGTTAATTGAAACCCAACCACCAAAGAACACCGGTATCCAAGATCTAGTATTCAAATCCGTGTAAAAATAACTGGCTTTAGTAGGACTTCAACGGTGGACTTCCAAATCAGCCGATTTGGAAAGACGCGTTCACCACTAGACCAACCCGGTGGGTGGTAATTAGACTTAATAAATAAATTCGACATAATAAATCGATTACAGCTTATTAGCGACGAACACCTCATGAAGTAGTCGGTTAATACTTACAAAAAAGATAATAATACAAAATTAAATAAAATTGATCAAATATGTCAGGAATTTTCGAGTAGAGATCAACTTCCTACATCCTTCGTAAGTACTCACAGTGTAACAAACAATTACTGACCCATCAACAGGACAAAACCGTCATTATTTTTTTACAAAATGGTTTAAAGATTACTCATCAAATAAGATAATACTGGAATCTGCAGTCAATGTAGTCAACTCGAAAACAAATACTCTCGCTTTTCAATAATATTATGCCTGGCGATTCAAAAAGGACTCCACAACTTTAAAAGTATATAAAAATTTATTTAGGTAAATTACAGATTCAGTTGAAATCTAATTTAAAACACAATCTAACAGCAAAACTCATCAAATGTTTTGATATCCACCACCAGTGGTGTTAAAAATAGTTAACATTTACTGGTGGAATGTGCTCGCTGTGTTTTGATATCACGAATTGCAGTCAGCAACTGCCGTTCAATGTAATTTTCGTAGAGCACGGTAGGCAGGCAGCCTCTTAGTAGGCGTACTCTTGGCACCAGACAATCGTTGATACAGGTTGTCAGGTTATCAAATATGTCAGGAATTTTCGAGTAGAGATCAACTTCCTACATCCTTCGTAAGTACTCACAGTGTAACAAACAATTACTGACCCATCAACAGGACAAAACCGTCATTATTTTTTTACAAAATGGTTTAAAGATTACTCATCAAATAAGATAATACTGGAATCTGCAGTCAATGTAGTCAACTCGAAAACAAATACTCTCGCTTTTCAATAATATTATGCCTGGCGATTCAAAAAGGACTCCACAACTTTAAAAGTATATAAAAATTTATTTAGGTAATTTACAGATTCAGTTGAAATCTAATTTAAAACACAATCTAACAGCAAAACTCATCAAATGTTTTGATATCCACCACCAGTGGTGTTAAAAATAGTTAACATTTACTGGTGGAATGTGCTCGCTGTGTTTTGATATCACGAATTGCAGTCAGCAACTGCCGTTCAATGTAATTTTCGTAGAGCACGGTAGGCAGGCAGCCTCTTAGTAGGCGTACTCTTGGCACCAGACAATCGTTGATACAGGTTGTCAGGTTATCAAATATGTCAGGAATTTTCGAGTAGAGATCAACTTCCTACATCCTTCGTAAGTACTCACAGTGTAACAAACAATTACTGACCCATCAACAGGACAAAACCGTCATTATTTTTTTACAAAATGGTTTAAAGATTACTCATCAAATAAGATAATACTGGAATCTGCAGTCAATGTAGTCAACTCGAAAACAAATACTCTCGCTTTTCAATAATATTATGCCTGGCGATTCAAAAAGGACTCCACAACTTTAAAAGTATATAAAAATTTATTTAGGTAAATTACAGATTCAGTTGAAATCTAATTTAAAACACAATCTAACAGCAAAACTCATCAAATGTTTTGATATCCACCACCAGTGGTGTTAAAAATAGTTAACATTTACTGGTGGAATGTGCTCGCTGTGTTTTGATATCACGAATTGCAGTCAGCAACTGCCGTTCAATGTAATTTTCGTAGAGCACGGTAGGCAGGCAGCCTCTTAGTAGGCGTACTCTTGGCACCAGACAATCGTTGATACAGGTTGTCAGGTTATCAAATATGTCAGGAATTTTCGAGTAGAGATCAACTTCCTACATCCTTCGTAAGTACTCACAGTGTAACAAACAATTACTGACCCATCAACAGGACAAAACCGTCATTATTTTTTTACAAAATGGTTTAAAGATTACTCATCAAATAAGATAATACTGGAATCTGCAGTCAATGTAGTCAACTCGAAAACAAATACTCTCGCTTTTCAATAATATTATGCCTGGCGATTCAAAAAGGACTCCACAACTTTAAAAGTATATAAAAATTTATTTAGGTAATTTACAGATTCAGTTGAAATCTAATTTAAAACACAATCTAACAGCAAAACTCATCAAATGTTTTGATATCCACCACCAGTGGTGTTAAAAATAGTTAACATTTACTGGTGGAATGTGCTCGCTGTGTTTTGATATCACGAATTGCAGTCAGCAACTGCCGTTCAATGTAATTTTCGTAGAGCACGGTAGGCAGGCAGCCTCTTAGTAGGCGTACTCTTGGCACCAGACAATCGTTGATACAGGTTGTCAGGTTATCAAATATGTCAGGAATTTTCGAGTAGAGATCAACTTCCTACATCCTTCGTAAGTACTCACAGTGTAACAAACAATTACTGACCCATCAACAGGACAAAACCGTCATTATTTTTTTACAAAATGGTTTAAAGATTACTCATCAAATAAGATAATACTGGAATCTGCAGTCAATGTAGTCAACTCGAAAACAAATACTCTCGCTTTTCAATAATATTATGCCTGGCGATTCAAAAAGGACTCCACAACTTTAAAAGTATATAAAAATTTATTTAGGTAATTTACAGATTCAGTTGAAATCTAATTTAAAACACAATCTAACAGCAAAACTCATCAAATGTTTTGATATCCACCACCAGTGGTGTTAAAAATAGTTAACATTTACTGGTGGAATGTGCTCGCTGTGTTTTGATATCACGAATTGCAGTCAGCAACTGCCGTTCAATGTAATTTTCGTAGAGCACGGTAGGCAGGCAGCCTCATAGTAGGCGTACTCTTGGCACCAGACAATCGTTGATACAGGTTGTTCTGTTAAACATACAAGATCACCAGGACGCCCACGCGCCCCTGAAGCTGCTGTGAAACAATTCAGAGAAAACTTTCCTCGTGGTCCGAAGAATCAATTCGACATGCGTCCTGTGAGAATGGCATTCCACAAACAAATGTTTGGCGCAAACATTAAATGTCATATTAGACTCTAAGTTTACTTGCAACTATTTGTTGTGTATTATTTATTTTGGGGGTTCCTTAAGGATCTCCTTACCTCGTGCTTTTGTCAGGAGGCTTCGCAGGAGAGCCGATTGTAATTATAATTGTTATTGAACAAAAACAGAAGAAAAAATATTTATAAAATGCGAGCTTATTTTATTTTCACTTTTTTCATGACGAATTCCAAACTATTCGTCTAAATAATTTCCAGAAACTAAAATAGAATTGATGGTATTCTAATTTTCACTGAATTAATATCAAATCCAAATTAATTTTTTTTAAAACCGGTGCAGGCGTTTCGAAGTTAAAGGGGCGTGCGGTTTGTATTTGCATTCTGAGCTACTAAATACGAAACAGATGATGACCCATTGCTAAATATTTCAATATAAAAATAGCAGAAATTATTAATATGTATATTATTGATACTCGTGTAAATATTCAAGTTAAAACCAGTTTATTGAAATTCATCCAAACACGTTCTGGCGTTCATGCATAATCCTGTAAAACAGCAGAACAGATGCAAAACAACAAATTGAACAAATTAAAATTAACAAAGATTGAAGCAAAAGCAGCCCTTTTGTTTTAATTCTGTTTGGAAAACGAACATAATATGAAAATAAAACGCTTTTTAGATGTTATTTATAGACGAAACTAAGTTATACGAACTTCGCTCGTTACGAACAATTGTCATAAGCCTATTTACGAATATTGAAATACTTTAATAGCCGATGTGTATTTCAAAATAAAATTATTTCTTTTTCTTAAAAATTTTGCTCAAAACATACAATTTTCTAACCTAACGTATTTTTGTTCAGCGACCAAAATTTTATAACAAGAGACTGTAAAACACTACACGCTCTCTGTTTAAGCATTATTGTTCACCCAATAATAATCAAGTTAACTGGATAACTTTCACTTAAAACACTTTTCAAATTTTAATAATTACATTAATAAAACAATCATTTAGATCTACCCAACGATTCTTAAGTTTCACATGAACACCTGTACAAACACACAAAACACAAAGGATCAAAACACCTTCATTTAAATGAAGATTATAAGAAAAAAAAATAAAACAAAAAATCTATTATACAATATTACCTTAACTTGTTAGGGAAAGCAGACATTAAAAATCTGTATATTTCCAACATGTTTTAACTAATAATCATTGATCACATAGTAATAGATTGGAAAATACTTCATTAATAAGGAATTTATTCAACGAAAAATTTTGTGTTACATTACAAAAATTTGTTTGGTTAAGTGTAAAAATTATGTTTACCAAATTAGAGACATTTGGAAATGTGATCATTTAAAAGTTATTTAATAAATATTCTAACAACGGTGAGCCTAATTGGTGATATAACATTACGATCAACGCTTCTAAAATTATTAATTCGGTAGTCATTGTAAAATTTCTCAATTTAGCTCAAAAATCAAACCGTAGAAAAGTTATAACAAATTTCCTGTCAACTTGATTCATTTGACAGCTTCTTTCGTATCAATTCAAAAACTAAGGTCAGTAATTTAGAACCTATTTCATTAGTCAATAGTTCTTCATAAATCTGAGTTTACAAACTTTACTTCTTTTAAACAAATAAAAGTTATTTTTAAAAAAATCTACTTAACCAAATTTGGATTAAAGAAAAGTGTTCAGAATTGGAAAGAGAAATGAACATTGGTAAAATAGACGGAGCATACAGGAAAGTTAAGGAAAATTTTGGGGTACATAAATTAAAGTCTAATAATGTGTTAACCAAAGATGATACACCAATATATAATACGAAAGGTAAAGTCAATAGATGGGTGGAATATATTGAAGAGTTATACGGAGGAAATGAATTAGAAAATGGTGTTATAGAGGAAGAAGAGGAAGTTGAGGAGGATGAAATGGGAGAAACAATACTAAGATCTGAATTTAAGAGAGCGTTAAAAGATTTAAATGGCAGAAAGGCTCCTGGAATAGACGGAATACCTGTAGAATTACTGCGCAGTGCAGGTAAGGAAGCGATTGATAGATTATACAAACTGGTGTGTAATATTTATGAAAAAGGAGAATTTCCGTCAGACTTCAAAAAAAGTGTTATAGTAATGATACCAAAGAAAGCAGGCAGATAAATGTGAAGAATACAGAACAATTAGTTTAACTAGTCATGCATCAAAAATCTTAACTGGAATTCTATACAGAAGAATTGAGAAGAGAGTGGAGGAAGTGTTAGGAGAATACCAATTTGGTTTTAGGAAAGGTATAGGGACAAGGGAAGCAATTTAGGCCTCAGATTAATAGTAGAAGGAAGATTAAAGAAAAACAAACCAACTTACTTGGCGTTTATAGACCTAGAAAAGGCATTCGATAACGTAGACTGGAATAAAATGTTCAGCATTTTAAAAAAATTAGGGTTCAAATACAGAGATAGAAGAACAATTGGTAACATGTACAGGAATCAAACAGCAACAGTAACAATTGAAGAAACTAAGAAAGAAGCCGTAATAAGAAAGGGAGTCCAACAAGGGTGTTCCCTATCTCCGTTACTTTTTAATCCTTTACATGGAACTAGCAGTTAATGATGCTAAAGAACAATTTAGATTCGGAGTAACAGTACAAGGTGAAAAAATAAAGATGCTACGATTTGCTGATGATATAGTAATTGAACTGCACAGATGAAGTCCTACGCAAGAACTATCGCATGAAAATAAACAAGAAAAAACAAAAGTAATGAAATGTAGTAGAAATAACAAAGATGGACCACTGAATGTGAAAATAGGAGGAGAAAAGATTATGGAGGTAGAAGAATTTTGTTATTTGGCAAGTGGAATTACTAAAGATGGACGAAGCAGGCGCGATATAAAATGCCGAATAGCACAAGCGAAACGAGCCTTCAGTAAGAAATATAATTTGTTTGCATCAAAAATTAATTTAAATGTCAGGAAACGATTTTTGAAAGTATTTGTTTGAAGCGTAGCTTTATATGGAAATGAACCCTGACGATCGGAGTTCCTGAGAAGAAAAGATTGAAACTTTTGAAATCTGGTACTGTAGAAGATTTTTCAAAATCAGATGGTTGGGGATAAAGTGACAAATGAAGAGGTATTGCGGCAAATAGATGAAGAAAGAAGCATTTGGAAAAATATAGTTAAAAGCAGAGACAGACTTATAGGCCACATACTAAGGCATCCTGGAATAATCGCTTTAATATTGGAAGGACAGGTAGAAGGAAAAAATTGTGTAGGCAGGCCACGTTTGGAATATGTAACACAAATTGTTAGGGATGTAGGATGTAGAGGGTATACTGAAATGAAACGACTAGCACTAGATAGGTAATCTTGGAGAGCTGCATCAAACCAGTCAAATGACAGAAGACAAAAAAAAAACAAATTTCATATCTTTTGGCACCGAATTTCACTCCAAGATTTAAATATGTTACGTAATGTAATTCATTACAATCAATAAATAAAGTACAGTATTATAATGCTATTGTAATTTATATATAAAACACTATCATTTAATTCAGGAAAAAAAAATCATAGTTACGAGACGGAAAAGATTTTACATTTTACATTAACCTCAACGTATTTACAGGCAAACAGAACATAAATAAAAAAGTTTTCATAGCAGAATAAAATGTTTTTAACGTATGTAAATTTAATATTAATAATAAATGGCAATGCTATTCACCCTCAATGTACAGCGTTAGCTAATATATACATATATATATATATATATATAGCTGAAAAATTATAATCTTATAAATTTAAACGTTTGAAAGTATCTAACTATTCTAAAGCCGTAGACACTATTGAATTTATAGGTTCTGCAGTTAAAATTATTACAATAACATTGTTAATCAATGTACTGAAGAGGGACACAATAACGACAAAAGTCGTCTGTACGATAAAAGATGAGTTTTTTCCAATAAAAAACAGACTTTTAAAACTAAAATTTAATTAAAATAAAATTAACGGATACCATTTTAATTTTAGGTTTATCTATTTTTTGAATTTCATATTCAACTTAATACAAGCATTTAGATTAACTGAAAAGATTTTTCTCTTCAAATTACGGATTACAAGTTTACCTCTTTAGAAATAAACATCCTTTTTTTAATTGTGTTACTACAACGAAGCGATTGAAGAAATACTAACATTAGCCGCCAGTTTTAGAAACACTAACAGATACGGCGTCAATGCACCGCTACAGTACAACCACATACAGAGGCACTGAAAACGAATTCTGTATATAGAATTCTAAAAAGTGTACAGAGCAGAAGTCGATTGTTGGCCTCGGTCCAGCAAAACGGAAGCTATTTTGAACTAAGTCTATCATATCCATATGGTAGACGTGGCCTGACCAAACACGTAAATTTTAATTACTTTCAAAATGAATCCTGGCACCGACTGAACTTACTCAATATATTTACATTTCGTCATCCGTTTTAAAATGATTCACGATCAATGAAAAACAACCTCATCGTGTTTAAGTAAAATGCCAGCCGGTAAATTCTATGCTGATTTATATGTGTATATAAAATATGTAATAAAAAAAAAATTACACGAAGATAATTTTACTAGATTTCGATGGTAAAAATGAATAACAGTTCGATTTTTTATGAAATATGGTACGATTACTATAAAATGTGATCCGAGAATGCGATTAATTGAACATTATATTGAGAATCGATTATTATCCTTAATTTTTTCAATAGGAAGAATATATTTACCGGGCTATTGGGAAGACGGGAGGGATGATATATAGGTACAGCATCCGAGCGAAGAGCCGGGAACCATCAATAAATGTAATATATAAACCTTTAGTTAAATTCTGTCAGAAGAAGGGTGCGATGACAAGAAATTTGTTGACTGAAACACCACTAAGTCATATTATATTTGTAATCGTAGCGTCAATCAATTTAATTTTAAAAGCCATTCGTCCCACGTCGAAAAATAAAAAAATGATCCTATATCAAAAAACCAAATTAAAATAATTATTTGTAGTTTTTTTAAACCTAACATACGAATATTTAACCTAGGTGAAGTTATCTAAAATACGTTAAGGCCTAGCTATCTAAAGTATGTAGAGGCCTTACAATACGGTTCCCAAGAAACGGCAAATAACAATTTTCTTGTAAAAATAACTGTAAAAAGAATCCAGAAAAAACGTAAAATACTCTCGAGAAATAACGTATAATAAGATTATTACGCGAATTCATGGTCGTTTTTTATGTATATAAAAATTCTCTCTCTATTAACATATAAAATAAGTGTAATATACTCCCAACTTGATTTTTTTTTTGTCTTCAGTCATTTGACTGGTTTGATGCAGCTCTCCAAGATTCCCTATCTAATGCTAGTCGTTTCATTTCAGTATACCCTCTACATCCTACATCCCCAACAATTTGTTTTACATACTCCAAACGTGGCCTGCCTAAACAATTTTTCCCTTCTACCTGTCCTTCCAATATTCTATCGCTATGCGTTTTGAAATACTCCACTCTCCTCCCTATCTTCTTGTTCATCACGAAACCTACTCCTGCCTGCCCATTATTTGACGCTGAGTTGATTACTCTAAAATCACCTGACCAAAAGTCGCCTTCCTCTTCCCACCGAACCTCACTAATTCCTACTATATCCACATTTGTCCTACCCATTTCCCTTTTTAAATTTTCTAGCCTACCAACCTTTTTTAAGCTTCTAACATTCCACGCTCCGACTCGTAGAATGTTATTTTTTAATTTTCTGGTGACCCCTTCCTTAGTAGTCCACACCCGGAGATCCGAACGGGGGACTATTTTACCTCCGGAATATTTTACCAAGGAAGGCGCCTCCATTATTACTATGTGAAAATGCAGAAAGCCACATTTTCTTGGAAAAAAAGCAGCTGTAGTTTTCCATTGCTTTCAGCTGCGCAGTACTCAGAGGACTGAGTGACGTTGATACGGCCGTTTAAGTCATTGTGACTCACGCCCCTAACAACTACTGAAAGAGCTGCCGCCCTCTTTCAGGAATCATTCCTTAGTCTGGCTCTCAACAGATACCTCTCCGATATGATTGCACCTTCGGTCCAGCTACTCTGTATCCCTGAGCACTCAAGCCCCTTCACCAACGGCAAGGTCTCATGATTAATCAACTTGATTATTTAAATTAATTTAATATGGAAATTACTACATTTTGTTTATTCAACTCCATTATGTTCATGTACTACTGACAAGGCTGATCTTTTTCATAAGTGAATTTTAAAAAAATATTAATACCTTAGGTACCTACGTTTTCAGTTTTTGGAAATATATATATATATATATATATATATATATATATATATCTGAATAACATATGTACTTATCTTTTCACTCCTGGAAAAACTGATCGCACCTATATGATTTGTCGGCAAGAATAGCTCCTCAGGACAACAGTGGGTTCGTTTTTATTCTATTAAAACGGGGTTTTCAAAAATTTATTAAAAAATTATCGCAACAGCATAGTTTGAATGTTAACTATGTTCAATTGTTTTTACGTTGTTTTTTTTTTTTTAATAGACTTCTCGGGAGTAATGATTTTTTTTTCTTTATATACATATATATACGAGGTGCGACAATAAAGTAATGAGACTGATTTTTCTTTGCAAGATATGGCAACCCTGCAGCTTGCGTAGGCACACCATCTTTGACCTTGGTCTATAAGCTACTTCTAGTCCAAGCGCCACATTGATGCAACTGCTCAGTCGTGAGTTGTGCTGTAATAAGTGAACACGTGTTTGTGTCCCGCGTCACAGAAATGAAACCGCAAAATATTGTGCAACGGTATGGCATTTTTTTTTTTTGCGTTAAACCGGGTGAAAACGTGACGACAACTTACGGTAAGCTTCAGAAGGCTTTCGGAGAGCCGAGGTTATGTTATGTCAAGAGCTCAAGTTTTTCGGTGGCATAAAATTTTTAGTGAAGGCAGAACGAATGTTGAAGATGAAGACCGCAGTGGACGACCATCAACCTCACGGACAGATGTCAACTTGATCAGGGTGCGTGAAATCGGTACGATCTGATCGAAGATTATCCGTGAAATAGATTGCAGAAGAACTCAACATCGATCGAGAAACGGTTCGTCTAATATTAACTGAAGATCTTGGTACGAGAAAGATTTGTTCAAAAATGGTCCACAAAAATCTCACACAACAACAGCGAGAAACACGGAAAAATGTGGCAGCCGATCTGTTAGAGCAAATGGAAATCGATCCAGATTTGTTGAGCCGTGTTATCACTGGTGATGAAGGTTAGTTTTTTCAATACGATCCAGAGAGAAAACGCCAAAGTTCACAATGGTGCTCAAAGGGATCACCCACACCAAAAAAAGCTCGCATGTCAAAGTCAAAAGTGAAATGCATGCTTGTGTGCTTCTTCGATTCCAAGGGAATTGTTCATAAAGAGCGGGTGCCTCCTGGACAAACAGTTAACCAATATTTCCACAAAGAAATTTTAGAAAGACTTCCTAAACGAGTACTTCGTGTCCGTGCCAACATAATGCGCCATCCCATACTGCTCTGTCAGTACAGCAATTTTTAACCTCGAAACAAATACTACCAGTCACTACAAGTACTACCACAGTCACCTTATTCACCAGATATCGCTCCGTGCGACTTTTTTCTATTTCCAAGAATCAAAATGGCGGTCAAGGGACACCGTTTTCAAACAACAAGAGATGTCCAAAAAGCTATGACGAGGGTCTTGGAGGATATTACACAGAAGATGAGTTCCAGAAATGTTACCATCAATGGCAGAAGCGCTGGAATAAGTGTGTGCAATCAGGGGAGAACTACTTTGAAGGAGACAACACTAAACATGACTAAAACGGTAAGCAACATTTTTTTTCACATCAGTCTCATTACTTTATTGTTGCACCTCGTATATATACATACACCCCCCACCCAAAACTAGTTTCAACAAAACAAAAAGGTATGTTCATTGATATGATTTCTTCATTTAAAATAATTTAATTAATATTTAAATTAACATTAGTATTTTATATGTAAGCAATTTTTTTTTATTTATGGTCGTAACTTGGATAATTGGACACAGCTCTCAAATCATTAAAAGAAATTAGTTTATATTCATCTTCGTAGAAACCTTTTTTTAAAATGCAATATTCGTTTTTTAATGAAGTTGGAAAAATAATTCAATAAATAAAAATTAAATATATTTTAAATACAGTGCTTATGCAAAAATGGTAAAATACACGAATTTTCGCTAAAAATAATTACTTCCAAGATATTTACAAAAAAAAATGTTCTTTCTCATCCCTTTTTGGCGTGAATGAGAGGGAGGGTGTAGAACGTAATTTGTAAGTAACCCGATCTAAAAGTAAACCGTAATTAGTAAAACTTCCATTACCAACCTTAAAAGTAAGCTAATTTTATTGGACAACTTGTGGCAGCGATCCAACGCCTAAATGGGATAGACATTTGCTTGTCTCCCTGCAACACCGAATATCCCGGATTGGATTTTTGGGTACGGTCTAGAAAATATACAACTCAACTCCAATCAAGTCGCTAATAACCGGAGTACTTATACAAAATTAATTGAAGTACACCGATTACGTTGTAATACGAGTCAGGAACAATAGAATTAATAGCTTTCGACTACACCAATAACTCTTTAGAAAAAACAAAAGTAGAAACTATTCTATTAATAGGAATAGTCCAACCGACTTATTAAGCGCTAAAAACTCAATAATTAATCGGTTAAAAATAAAAGTCGCAATTCGAGGTAAAAAATTTCAGTTACCTTGACTTGCAAGGACGTTCATAGCAATGAATGGAATAATGCTATTCATTTATCACTAATGTTTCTCAGCAAATGCGTACAATGAAAACAGACTAGCACTGGAAATGTAATTTTTATTTATTTTTACAAAATAATATTTAGTCATACAAAAGCAACAATAAAGAATACTCTAAACAAATATTCTCCGCATTAAATAACGCAGAAATTGTCGTGGAATAAATAAATATTATAAAAATTTTAAACAATGCATAGTGTTTTCTGATAGTCATTATCTTTAATATAGTCAAAGCAATTTTACACATTTTTAAAAACAACAGTATTTAAACGTTCCATAATTTTAATTTTAATTAAAATTCTTTTAATTACGTTATTCAAGGGGTTGTAAATTATTATATAATTTCAGATTTAAAGAAAGATAATTTTTTTTTTTAATATGAGCTCTTCATTTAATGAAGAAATGATCATTGTGAATGCGCTTTCAAGAAAACTAACATAAACTTTCAATAATAAACATAAAAAAGAGTGTAGAAGTTTTATTATATCATTTTAAAAAATATTTATTTATTTATTTGTGCCTATTCTTACCGCAATTTAAAACGACGATCTTCTCAAATTCAAAACCGTCCAACGTAATTTATAAAAAAGAGAATAAATAAATTACCTTAACGCGAAACTTTTTACCCGAAGGGTTATCCATCAGGTTTATCCGGAATCATGATATTTAAATACATAAATCTTTTATTTTTACGAAAATCTGAATCTTATTTCACTTGTAATTTCAGTCCGAAGTGTTAATTTCAATTTTTCTATAGTATTATGAATAAAAACAGAAAAAGGTTTAGTAATTAATTAATCCATTCAAATCATATTATTCGTATCTAAATTTAAAATTGTACATTATAAACTCATCAGTCATACACATATGTTTATATAAAAGCGTAAGCTGACGTATCTAGAAGCCCATCAATTCCTCATTTAAAGAATGACGACTGTGAATAAACGGTCTATTTTCTTCAAAATTCAATTATTATTCGTGAAATTTATATTTATTATTAATACGTTCATAAAATGATCTCAAAGAAGGTTTTGTATTTTACTAAAAACTCACACTGGCATGATATCAAAAAGCTGTATGAAATTTCCGAATAATACGGATTTTTATTTTTCTAAACTCCGCGTCTGATCACTTTTAATCCATTTGATTAAGGTGACACTGAAATACAAATTTTAACTTAGAATAATCCGGTTAATCGGTTAAGCAAAACATTCTGATAGTAATACTCAATTCTTTGTTTTAAATACCAAACTGATTTCTGTACATTTTTCTAACGTTCGTAAGATGAATATTGTGAGAAAATATATTACGAATATTAAAAGGCTCAGATTCAATACACAAAATATGAACTAAAGAAACGGATAAATAAAATAGAAAAATAGAACAATTCTTCCAAGATTTTTCTTTCGATTTTGATTTTATGAAATCGGCGAAAAAATTTAAAATAGCTACCAAAAAATAAATTACCAAATATTTGGTGCCTACTTCAAAAAGTTTAATTGTAGTAAGGGATTGAAAAAGCATTATTTTCTAATTTTTAGTAGATTTAATACGATTTTCGGTTGCTTTTTTTTAAACTAAGTTTATTTATTTTTTATTTTCGAACATCACTTATTAAAATACGAGCTTATAAAAAAACCGCTGCCAGTATGAAAAAAAAAACAGTTTTCAAGACAGAATTACAAGAAAGCTGAGTCTTGATAAAAATAAGTTCAGGATACAAAGAACAACGGAATTAAACTTCTACAGAGCGTGAGTGATGATTACCTAAAAAAGCTTTAATACCTATCGTATTTTTTACCGTGAATTTTGTAACTAAATTTCTAGAATTTTTGCTAGAAATCATTTAAATATTAGAATGTTATTTGGGTACACATTGTTAACACTGTACTACAATTCAATACTAAGTAATACAAAACAAATTTAAAGAATCATGGAAAACTATCCATTTGGTAAAAAATAGGTGTTAAAAAAAATCACTTATACGTCTGCCTAAAATTAAAATTTAATTTAGATCTGTTTATTACAAAGCCGATTCAATTATAAGCCTATTTAAGTGTTATTGAAACAAACGTAAAAGAATATGAATAATACTCTGTGAATAAATTTTATGTCACTGCCGTCAGTAAAAATTTAAAATTTTGTTTAAAAAAAAATCGGTTTAGAACCGTACGATAAAAGCTATACGATACATGCTAAACAAATCGATTCGAATGTACGTGAACAAAAGTGACCTTGAAACTGCCAAATCTAATACTATTTCAAACACCCACCGATAAAAAAATAAGCGTTCGTTTGCCTCTAGTAACCGACCTTAACGATTAATACATAGCTCTCTCAGGAAAGTACTATATACGTATCGGTGGGTGTGAACTAATACTGTCTCTTTAGTCCTGAAATATTAGTATGTTTTATAAATAAATTATAGTTACTATTAAAAACTGCACGGTAATCAACCGATCTCTCTGTAATCCGTCAAATGCAGTACAAGATGAAGTTCGACTTTTACGCGGATTTTACGTTACTTTTGAAGTGCAAAGTTTTTTTTTTATTACAACGACGCAGCGACTTTACAATCTGTTCGCAGAACAATAAGTAAATAAGATTTATTTGAATTAATACTGAGTTGCCAAAGACCCAGCGGCTTGTGACTTAATAACGGAATAGATGAGCACTCCGTACGGCCAGACCATAAAGTCACCTAATTGAAACGATAAGGCAAACCAACAATATTGTTCTTCAGCAATCCTGAAAAATCACTGATCGTATTATCTAACAAATTGACCGCCAAATAATTCGGGTGCCGATCCAAACGATTTTGATACCGTAGGATGACCAGAGGGATTTTCTGCCGAAAGGTTTCGCAACTTACGTCATTATATATAAGGCTATTACTTATTTACCAGGATATGTTGAAGATTTTCCGCAGTGTTTTTGTTTCGAACCGTTCAAGTATGTGATACATTAATTCAAAGTGATATATAATAATAATATTACGCAATGATTATTTACAAATAAAATATTTTACAGGTGGTAATTTATTAATTTAACCGTTCAAAAATAGTAATTAAAAGTGGTGTAAACACGGGAATGAGTCGATGGGATCAACCCCTAAAAGTTGTTTTTTTTTTTTGTCTTCAGTCATTTGACTGGTTTGATGCAGCTCTCCAAGATTCCCTATCTAGTGCTAGTCGATTCATTTCAGTATACCCTCTACATCCTACATCCCTAACAATTTGTTTTACATATTCCAAACGTGGCCTGCCTACACATTTTTTTTCCTTCTACCTGTCCTTCCAATATTAAAGCGACTATTCCAGGATGCCTTAGTATGTAGCCTATAAGTTTGTCTCTTCTTTTAACTATATTTTTCCAAACGCTTCTTTCTTCATCTATTTGCCGCAATCCCTCTTCATTTGTCGCTTTATCCACCAATCTGATTTTTAACATTCTACTATAGCACCGCATTTCAAAAGCTTCTAATCTTTTCTTCTCAGATACTCTGATTGTCCAAGTTTCACTTCCACATAAAGCGACACTCCAAACATATACTTTCAAAAATCTTTTCCTGACATTTAAATTAATTTTTGATGTAAACAAATTATATTTCTTACTGAAGCCTCGTTTCGCTTGTGCTATTCGGCATTTTATATCGCTCCTGCTTCGTTCATCGTTAGTAATTCTACTTCCCAAATTACAAAATTCTTCTACCTCCGTAATCTTTTCTCCTCCTATTTTCACATTCAGCGGTCCATCTTTGTTATTTCTAGTACATTTCATTACTTGTATTTTGTACTTGTTTATTTTCATGAGATAGTTCTTGCGTAGAACTTCATCTATGCCGTTCATTGTTTCTTCTAAATCCTTTTTACTCTCGGCTAGAATTACTATATCATCAACAAATCGTAGCATCTTTATCTTTTCACCTTGTACTGTTACTCCGAATCTAAATTGTTCTTTAACATCATTAACTGCTAATTCCATGTAAAGATTAAAAAGTAACGGCGATAGGGAACATCCTTGTCGGACTCCCTTTCTTATTAGGACTTCTTTCTTATGTTCTTCAATTGTTATTGTTGCTGTTTGGTTCCTGTACATGTTAGCAATTGTTCTTCTATCTCTGTATTTGATCCCTAATTTTTTTAAAATGCTGAACATTTTATTCCAGTCTACGTTATCGAAAGCCTTTTCTAGGTCTATAAACGCCAAGTATGTTGGTTTGTTTTTCTTTAATCTTCCTTCTACTATTAATCTGAGACCTAAAATTGCTTCCCTTGTCCCTATACTTTTCCTGAAACCAAATTGGTCTTCTCCTAACACTTCTTCCACTCTCCTCTCAATTCTTCTGTATAGAAGAATTGAGAGGAGAGTGGAAGTAGTTGAAATACAGAAATTAATTAAATAAGATTTTTGGAGCGAAGTAACTTAGAATAATATTGAATATGTACTTTAAAAAATACATAAATTATCAGTACATCCGAATCATAATAGGAAATTCAACTCGATTATTAGAAACTGTCGTTTATCGCACTTAATTTACGCTAGACCGTATTATTTTTAATCGACGATACTGTTACAAGGTTTTTTAAAAATTAAAATTGAGGATCTGCAGAACATTTAATTATCTTTTACTACAATTTTAACTGTAGCCGCCAATCCATGATTTTTATCGGTTTATCATTTTTCGTATATGTGTACAACTTTTTTTTTTTTTTGGCGAAAAACGCCCGGGCGTTATCATCGCCCGGTAGTTATTATCAAAAGGGTAAAATAACTCCAAAATGATAAACCATACAAGGTGTAAACGTAATATTAATCACATAATACAAATTTAACTAAAACAAGCCTAGAACGCAAAATAAAACCCAAAACTAACACCACAGACAAAGTTGATAAAATATAAAAGTTAAAATAATAGAATAAAGAAAGTATAAAAACTTATCTAACTTCGATGGGCTGTACAAAAATTCCCTCCCCGGATAGTAAAATCAAACACATGAACCAAAAAATCAATTCGAAAATAAAGGTTAAAATTATTAAAAAAAACTCTCCTTACAGAAAAACATGAGTACAACTCATTGCATACGTTTAATTCTGCTATATTTTACGCATTCGATTTAATATTATTTACATTTCTAGGAACAGTTCATTTCTTTGCCGCAAACGCATGACCCGTGATTTTTAATTCGAGTGGACTTAATACCCGTATAGAGAGAGTTTTATATATTTACGTGACTAAATGTATAAAATTATTAAGATTTATTATTTCTTCATTATTATTTCAATTGTCTGACTGAGATATCTTTTTAAAAAGTCCGGTACCAAAGTATTAAATATAATCGCAATAAAGTTTTTACGCAATGCCAAAAAATACGATATGATGTATAATTCAAATCAATATTTTACGGTTACTCATTAGAAATACTCATAAACTCTTACAAATTTTCTTATCTGAATCAATGTATGATTTTTATATTATATTAATTAGCGTTCAAAAAATTACTTAACGTTTTAATTGACCTTTAAATATGAAAACCGCCTAACGTATTTTTTTTAAAGAAACAATAAAACAAGTATTTAAATATTATATTAAAACTTTGCTTTTAGTTTGTCTATTTATATTAAAAAAATGAATCATACATAATAAAATAAATAACTTGAAAGATTATATTTAGTTAAAAACTAGACTTTCAGCAGCACTCAAACCTAAGAAGAAAGGAAAGAGCATCTAAAGTTATGCTTCACAGTGGGGATACATTGAAAGCTTTTATCTTCCTTCTCTTTCATTTTGGACATGGATTTTAAAAGAGTAAATTTAAAGTGCTGTATCTTTTTCTACATTTAATAGAAGACAAAGATAGATAAGGCGACTAGAACAGTCAATCTCAATACAATTGAGCGTTCTTAATTATTTTTAGTTTAAAAATAAACTGACTCTAAAGTTAAACTAAAAAAGTATTCCATACATAAAACATAACGGCAGAAACGTTAATTTTCCCGTGTATCAGAGAAGAAGCGTATTATTAAATTTTGTACTAGCACAACAGAACTGAAGTCACAGATCGTACGGGTTAGATAAAATAAAAAATAAATAAACAGGCCTTTTTACACAACATAATTTTATAAAATTTAAATATTTTACACGCAAACAACAATCAAATAAAGGGATACAAAAGAAGTATTGAATAACAAAATAATGCGATATCTTATCACGCCGAGTAATAATACGTTAGGAAGAATCATACTGCAAACAACTGTACTAAAAATAACACTTAATACGTTTAAAATAATATACCTTGATAATACCAGTAACACAACAGTTGTGGTTAACGACTTTATTACTATTATTTGTAACGCTTGCACCTGCACGTGGGTAGAAAACATCGCCCGTATCAAAGCTTATGTAACCTTGTGTAAAAAATAAACAACAAAAAATTGTACAGTGTAATATACTGCTGAATAAAACCGAGAATGAATCTTCAATTCAAAACCAATTCTGTTGTTTCTTTTAGAAACATTTAATGAAAGAAACTAAAATTTTTAAGCAATTCACATATAACGATTCTATCTATCTATAAATCAATCAACAGTGTAAAAAAAACTAATCTTGATTGATTATTAACATAAATACAAAAGTAATATTAGTTCTATCAAATGTTGGGATTGAAAAATAACAAGATTACAAACCAAAACTTTTATCGAGAAGGTAATTTTATTTCGAAATTATAAAAAATCGTTTTTAGAATAATTAAAAATAATTTTTTTTATATTTTCTGAAGCTTGCCACGACGCTACGAGCCCTGTACATAGGAGGAAGCGTGGGAAAAAAATATTCTGAAATTAAAGAAACTCTTGCTCCAAGAAAGGTTTTTCAAGCTTGTATCCACTAGGCTTTTCTGTTCCCCAGAAGCTGGGAAGAAACTACCAAATCGATTTATGATTTACAAACAGGATCTTCATGTAAAAATGCAATCTTTACGTGCGATACATACATAGAGAGGATTAAAAGATTTAAATGGCATAATGGAATGGAATGCAAAGTTGGCGGGAGTTTATTACTCCCTACTTTATCGCAGAACCTGGACAGAGTCCCTTGCTGCTGGATGATTCTAATCGGGCTTGGTTTTTAAAAGGGTTATTTTATATCTCGGGTCTAATTTTTTCAAGTTTTGTGTATTATTATTTTAGTGAATTTAAGACGGATTTAATTGCATTCCAATCCGTTGTTGAACCAGCGTTATCGAACCCATTTCATGGGCCGACCGCGGAAGGCTAGGCTTATGAACCTATCCTTCCGACGTAATTCCCCTTCAGACCGTCTACTGAAGTCCTTTCGGTGCTAACGCTTAATAGGCTAGCAGGAATACGCCACAACGGGGCACTAACTATAAGGAGGGAGCAATGCGATCCCTACTCCGGAGGAGTCGCAATTGCTGGTTTATTTTATCTAACTTGTAAGTTTTGAAAATGGCATAAAGGCTCCTGGAATAGA
Source organism: Lycorma delicatula (assembly GCF_047948215.1). NCBI lineage: Eukaryota > Metazoa > Arthropoda > Insecta > Hemiptera > Fulgoridae > Lycorma > Lycorma delicatula. Next base: position 6,538,366 of record NC_134455.1, on the reverse strand, counting down.
CGGAATACCTGTAGAATTACTGCGCAGTGCAGGTGAGGAAGCGATTGATAGATTATACAAACTGGTGTGTAATATTTATGTAATATTTATCACTGGAGCCGCGGGTTTAAAAAATTAGGAAACTGCTGTATGTGTATGAGTTCTTAGTACGGCAAAAGTAATGAGGTGTGATCTGCTGAAATTTTTAAAACCTATAAATGGATGTATGAGAGATCAAATCCGTAGTAGATATTAGGAACGAATTCTCTTCTTCCAAGAATAGAAACTATCCTTGAGATAATTTGACAGAGAAAGATGGCTAATCATATCTGGAGAATGCCAAATAGGAGAATCTCGATTAGATTTCTACACTATCATCCACTGTTGAAAAAATTTGAGTAAGCACGGAAAATTAATTTTAATGACTGTATTTTATTATTACTTATTAAGAAGCCAGTAAAGAACTAAGAGTATATGTGTATATACATATATATATTCTTATTTATATATTAAAGTATTATATCAAATATTACTCCTTTTTTATGAAAAAAAATTTCTTCTCGCTATACTATATTACTTTTCTTTTTTAATATCTGAATTCACAAATAAAGATGTTCGATTAAAAAATCTGTAATTAAAAAACAAAGAAGATTGGATCTTTTGATTTTAGTAATTTTAAATATTTAAGATGCGCTCTTACCTATAAACGATTAGAAATAACAGCTATATTGATGTTTCTGATGTCATCTTCTCTCTAAAAACAAAAAAAACAAAATTAAGAATTACAGAAATTACATTAAAAATTCCTTAAATTAAGTTTCCTCATTATTCGAAATTTTTTTTTACCTTCTCCCCTGGACCGGATCCTGCAGTTAAGTATAACACAGCCTAGGGGAATGTCCTATACTCTAACGGGCCTCCCGTCTCGGCCCGCCGGTCAGATCTTAATTTGCACTCGCCTCAAACCCCTAGAGTAGGATCCACCAGACCCATCTATGCCGTCCATGGGTTCCCACTCTTGAGCCGGGACTCGAAAAAAAAAATTTATATATATATATATATATATATATATATATATATATATATATATACACTGATCTTCAGACTGTAAAAAGGTAAAATTAAACTATACGATATGAACGTAAAGAGAAACGTTTTTATAATTCTTATGTAAATATTAGGCTCTACGAAAGAAAATTAGCTGTTAACAACAAATAAAGTTATTAAAAACAAATTTAACAAAGTTTCAAAGAGTAGTTATATAAAAAAACGATTAAAAAAATTAATTTAGTTAAAAAAATCAATTTATATTTTACCAATCCATAAAGTAACTAACTAATTTTACTGGCTCAACAAGGAAATAATGAAAAACTTTTCGGGCATATGAATAAAGTAATTTTATTATTTTGATCAGTCTAAATAATATTTATTATCGAAAGTAAAGGATTTGGCGGCTAGAAATTGAACTAAATGATTCAATAATGCTGCGCCATTAATGATATATCTATAATTCTAGTATCCAGTTTGAAATTATTAGAATTCTTTTTCTGCACTTCTTATTAACTTTGAAAACAATCTTAGATATATTATAATTGTCATTACGAATCGAAATTATATGGATAAATAATCTGACTAAAATTAGAATACGTAAGTACTGAAAAAGACAATGGAAACGTTTTAAGAAGATAACACAACTACGTCAAAATAAGAGAAGAAATAAACTTCTCTTATGTATCAAAGTGTACAAAGTAAAATATACATAAAATAATAACAGAAGCTAAAAATAATAATGATAATAATAATAAAAATAATTGCAATATTATAATTGTAGCAACGGAAAGACTATAATTACCGCATAATTTAAACGACCTATTCAATAGATTTTTATGATAAAACTTAATTCTGTAAAAATGTTGACTCGGTGTTGCCTTGGCAATGGAAATGACGCATCGGTCGACATTGCGAGGGTAGTTAAACATAAGGAGTAGCATAGAACGGGTGGGCGACGTGCAACAGTTTGTTAGTGCCGGTTGAAGCATGGTCGCCCCGAGGCGCATATATATCCCGACGTTCTAATGACGCCATTATTCCTTATAAAAATATCTCTTCTACAGTTTCAACCCTAATCCACGGGTACTACTACCACCCCACAAACCCCAGTTAATACTGACATCATGTCACCCGAATCTTACTGATATTCGCTAACCTCCTCTTTCACCGACTAACGGATCTTTATTATTCAGTGATGACTATCGCTATAAACAACGGTGAGATAAACAATGTGAGTTATAAACCGCGTTAGGGGGAAAAAAAGAATGTATTACTTAAAAAATACAAGAAAATCCACTTTTGTAATACAACAGTAAAATATCGGTCCTTAAATCAGATTTCTTTTACTTAATAATTATATTATATAATATAATTATTATATTATATAATTTATTATATATATATTATATTATATAATTATATTAATAATTATATTATTCTTTTAATTAATAATTATATATGTATATCCCTAATACATATATAAAAGAATTAAAAACATATTGTTAGTAGATGTATCGCTAGTAAATGTAAGAAATAATTGTTAGTTTCTAAATAATCATGAAATTAACTAGGGGTATTTTTAATTGACAATGTGTTGATTACAATAATTTCCTAAATGTTTTGTAAAATTCAATAGAAATTGATGACAAGAGACCGATCAGTAAAATGCACCATTTATTTTTTGAATCCCCGCCGAAAATATAAGAAATTACGTCCATTATCGTTAGCAGACTTTGGCACAAATCAATTAATATAATTTTTTTTTTAGGTATTTTTCGTTAAAATGGAATATTTTCTGTTACTGAATGTAAAGAGATTATTAATTAAATTCTTAAAATTTTGCATCGTACAAATTTCAATACTGGAATAGCCAGTATGTGTGCAAGGCATGTATAAATGTAAATGTAATTTTTATTTTTACCATCCATTACCTTACATTTAGAGTAAATATTGGTAGTGGCCGCCATCTTCTTGAATACAAGCTTCAATTCTTTTTACATCGTTTCTTGCAACTTTTTTCAACGTTTGTGGCTGGATATTTAATACGGCTTGTTCAATATTGGCTTTCAATCGTTCAAGTGTTCGCGGTTTGTTGCTGTAAGTTTTTTCTTTGAGGTAACCCCGTAGAAAAAAATCCGCGGCAGTCAAATCTGGAAATGTTGGTGGCCACAAGCCTCGACCGATAACACGATTACCAAAGAATTCCTCGACGAAATCAGAAGTTGAACTTGCGTAGTGCGATGTCGCACCGTCATGTTGTAGCCAACAGTGTCTGTCTTCCTCTTCCAAGATTGCGATGAACTGAAATAAAATATCCCGATATCGTTCTGCATTAATGGTGAACTCGAAAAAAATAGGACCGATTATTTTCTTCCGCGATATCGCGCACCACACGCCCGACTTCTGCGGGTGTAATTGTTTTTCGTGATAAACGTGGGGATTTTCAGCGCTCTAAATTCTACTGTTTTGGCTGTTTACGTAGCCATCCAAATGAAACCGTGCTTCATCTGTGAAAAATAACGAATCCATAACATTAATTCCCTCACGCAGAAATCGACGGAACCGTTGACAATATTGTAGCCGTTTTTCTTTGTCGGGCTCAAGAAGTCGATGAACCGTTTGAATGCGATAAAGTCGTAATTGTAATCGTTTGGTCCCCCGATGAACGGTTGATTTAGACAAATTAATTTCAGCAGACAAACGTCTGATCGATTTATTTGGCGAGGCGAGTAATCGGTCTTTGATTTCAGTGACCGTATCTGTATTCAACACTGACGCCGATCTTTCGTATTCTTTGTTATTAACAGAACCGGCCTCTCTAAATTTTGCGACTAACCTTAATACTGATGTTTTGTTAGGAGCTGGTTTATCTGGGTACTTACGGTTAAATAAATCTTGCACTGCAACCACTGATTTCGTACTGAAGTACGACTCGACAATGAAAACACGTTCATCTAGCGAAAACACCATCTTGTCTCTAGCAATACAGTGAACGTTATGATTGCATTGTTGTTACTATCGGTAGTGTTCTACTGCGTCACCGCGATGTTCAGATGTTGGACGAGTCCATTTCAGTAACGAGTAGGGAAGTAAGCATGACTTTTGAAATTTCATGGATGAGTGATTGATGGGTTGCGTTTTGTATGGGACACTCTGTATTTGATTTTTTTAATTTCTGTTTTCATACTGCTAGTTTTTCACACACTATTTTTATTTTAACTAGTGCTCCTTTGCTGTTCCGCATGGTTATTATTACAATGTTATATATTTAAATAGATCGGCTAAAAACCTAGTCCATTTTGAAAAGGTCTCACCCTCAATTCCCCTTTGGTTTTCTCTCTCCTTTCCTACCACAAGTAAAATGCGTAATCAAAAACTATTTCCAGTCCTTCGAGACGTTCCACTGGACGGATGGAGTTGATTTTTTTTATTCTACTCAGAATGCTCCCCATGAAAATTCGCGGAGATGAGCGATTTTTTCGCACTCCGCCGATTTGAAGTTACGAATTCAGCTTTCAAAGTTCGCGACTGACGCGAACCGCTTCCCCCCTCCAAGACTACTGCGCAAGCACGCTCTATTTTTAGAAGAAGTTTAAACAAGTTTTACATTAATTTTTGGTCCAAAACCTTTCACCATTTAAAAGTACAAGTCTTGAAGAATAGACTGCACTTTAAATGGACACGAAAAAGTTCTTAAAAGCCAAAATAATTGCAGTTGCCTTAAGTCTTATTATAAATAAATTGCAATATCTCAGCAACGAATAAACCAATTTTCTTGTCTAACCACCCATTGAATTCGAAATTTCAAGAGCTGAATTTTAAAACAATAAAAAGTAAAAAGGTTATTTTTACAATAAATATTGGTTTTGAGAAAAAAAAAGCAATTTTTAACAGTTTTTCGGTTTTTTCAGTAACTAATATACGAAATTCAACGTTAAAGGTTTTAAATTATAGGTACTGCAAATTCCTCAAGTTATATTCAAAATTTTTTCGCCTAGGAAAACAAAATTGGAAAACCGATTTTCACCACCTTTGAAAGGCGGCCATTTTGTCCAGTTACACATACACAAATTATACTTATCCTAATCTACAACCGCCCATGTACTTCCCTAAATTCTGCTAATATTCTTCAAAAATCTACCTTTTTTCTTCCACTGACAGGACTAATAGGTTTTCAGCCAAATTTTGTAATATAAAACATTTTATTAATTTTTTATTTTATTTTACAAACATCAATTATTTTCATCTTTATTTTAATCACATGTGTTTTTACATATTATTTTTTATATGAATTATCTACAAAGAATAAAGATATAGCATATATACAATACTAGGTACATATTATATATATATATATATATATAATCTAAAAGATTAGATAAATTCAACCAGGTAGGAATTGATCATTTGTTGCTTTGGTCCCATTCTACTGCGCTACACCCGATTTTATAAATAAAGCAAATAAAAGGCTGACTGAAAAAAGGAATGAAAAGTGTAGGAGATAGCTCAGCTGGGGACTACGAGATGAACGCAAGGGATGTTTTACATTTATTAACGGGAAAAGTTTTCCTTTTTTACTAAGCGTAATTTAAAATACGAATGATAAAAGCGAGAGAACAGAAAAACATAAAAAATAGATATCTGGCTTTAATATTCGACAATATTGTAAAATTTCTAAATATCGACCACCTGTCTAAAAAAAAATGACTACATCTAATTAGTCCCTACAGAGTTGTTAATGACAAGTTCCACTTTTTTTTTTCCACCCTTTATTGTTTATCGAATAAAAGATGAAATTTGATTAGATCGGTTAATCGTCTCAACGAAACACATTTAACATGTAGCGGGGCTGAATCCTTAACGTCTAGTTTATCCGTTTGTGGAATTTACTTCTCTAGGTTGGGTGTTCTGTGCCATCGGGTTATACGTACTGTAACGTCGAGATCTTTTTTAAGTCCTACCAATTAGAGGTCTTTTGAAAAAAAAAAGTACCCCATTGAGACTGGAAAGATACTCCTTTATTTATCACCAGCAATTACTTCTACAATATGCTCGTTATCTAGAAAGCTTTCCCCGATCCACATCGAGAGATGAATCCGATAGATGAATGTCAGGAAGTACAGACAAACTGAGGAATGTGTGAAGTATACGATATAAACTTTTGTACACAAATATCAGCGAAATAACAAGGCTCTGAGGTTGTGATCTCACAAGAACAAATATACAAAATAACATCTAAATGTCTAATTTTTTCAAAGTTTTAGGTTATGTAAAAATACGTTTGGGGATCATTTGGCATCTTCAACTAATTCTAAAGTATAAATGCGGATCAAGTTTAAACAGGATTAAATCTACAATACATCCAATGTCGATATAGCGTCTTTAATAACTCTAAATTTATTCTTTGGATAGTAGCACAAAATTTACAAATTATTTATTCTAAATGTAATTATAGTTAACAATATACTTTTGAAAAATTCACCCTTTCTAAATACAATATTGGTATATTTTAGTATATTTTATTCTGAACAAACACATTTCAAAGATTTTATCGGTTTTTATTTTTTTTTAATTTACTTCAAATTAATTTTTATTTTTTAAACAAATTCAATAAAAGAGCACACTATAAAAACAAAAATAGCATAACAAGAGAAAAAGATAATTTTAATAATAATTCTAGCACTGGTTTCAGTAACACTTACCAAAAAAAAAAGAAAAAAAAACCGTGAGAAATAGATTTAAATAATAGCACTACAATAAAAAGTTTTCTGTGCTTTTAATTAGCAATTTATATAAATCAGGATGTAAGGAGATCGGTAGTTTACCTTGACAAAACCTATTCTTAAAAGTTCATTCGCAGCCTGTTCTCATAAATGTTATTCGAGCTGTGCGTTGCATATCCACCTACAACAAAACTAACCAAATCTCGCTTGCTACCGTAACATTTACTGTTTTACAACTATTTAATGATGCCTATTTTAATTTTCTATTAAATTTCCAGCATATTTATTAAAACAAAAACCTAATTACGTAAGACCAACTCATTTTTACTTGCTTTTCTTTAACTCACAGTGTTTTTTTTCATGTTTGTCCTCAAATCTTGCATCGTTTATTTAACTTATTTCCTGACATTGCCGATTAATGAAATTTTGCACAATTATTAAGGTCGGATGACAATACAATATTCCAGCATTACGTTTGCAAACATCCCCCGTACGCGGATAAATTAAGGATGCGGGTGTAAAAAATTGCAAATCTGTAAAACGGCTGTACGGGGTTTTTGGGGTCGCAGATGACAAATCCGATAGCCGTTTGACATAAAAAAAAATGACAAAAACTTAGTACGGGAGTTTTTTTGGTTTTGAATTTGACATTTTGTCATCACATCTATATATATATACGAGGTGCGAAAATAAAGTAATGAGTCTGATTTTTCTTTGCAACCCTGCATCTTGCGTAGGCACACCATCTGTTACCTTGGTCTATAAGCTACTTCTAGTCCAAGCGGCACATTGATGCAACTGCTCAGTCGTGAGTTGTGCTGTAATAAGTGAACACGTGTTTGGGTCCCTCGTCACAGCTTTCTGGACATCTTGTGTTGTTTGAAAATGGTATCGCTTGACCGCCATTTTGACTCTTGGAAATAGAAAAAAGTCGCACCGAGCGATATCTGGTGAATAAGGTGGCTGTGGTACTATTGAAATTTGTTTTGAGGTTAAAAATCGCTGTACTAACACAGCAGTATGGTATGGCGCATTATCGTGATGCAGAATCTAATTATCAGCAATGTTAACACGGACTTGAAGAACTCCTTTACGAAGTCTTTCTAAAATTTCTTTGGTTAACTGTTTGTCCAGGAGGCACCCACTCTTTATGAACAATTCCCTTGGAATCGAAGAAGCACACAAGCATGCATTTCACTTTTGATTTTGACATGCGAGCTTTTTATGGTGTGGGTGATCCCTTTGAGCACCATTGCGAACTTTGACATTTTCTCTCTGGATCGTATTGAAAAAACCAACCTTCATCACCAGTGATAACACGGCTCAACAAATCTGGATCGATTTCCGTTTCCTCTAAGAGATCGGCTGCCACATTTTTCCGTGTTTCTCGCTGTTGTTGTGCGAGATTTTTGCGGACCATTTTTGCACAAATCTTTCTCGTACCAAGATCTTCAGTTAATATTAGACGAACCGATTCTCGATCTATGTTGAGTTCTTCTGCAATCATTTTCACGGATAATCTTCGATCAGATCGTACGATTTCATGCACCCTGATCAAGTTGACATCTGTCCGTGAGGTTGATGGTCGTCCACTGCGGTCTTCATCTTCAACATTCGTTCTGCCTTCACTAAAAATTTTATGCCACCGAAAAACTTGAGCTCTTGACATAACCTCCTCTCCAAAAGCTTTCTGAAGCTTACCATAAGTTGTCGTCGCGTTTTCACCCGACTTAACGCAAAAAGAAATGGCATACCGTTGCGCAATATTTTGCGGTTTCATTTCTGTGACGAGAGACACAAACACGTGTTCACTTATTACAGCACAACTCACGACTGAGCAGTCGCATCAATGTGCCGCTTGGACTAGAAGTAGCTTATAGACCAAGGTAAAAGATGGTGTGCCTACGTAAACTGCAGTGTTTCGACATCTTGCAAAGAAAAATCAGTCTCATTACTTTATTGTCGCACCTCGTATATACTGGCGGGCAGTATGATGAGATACAGCTCCTTAATTAATAATTTAATTAAGTAAATGGAATAAAAATTTCACTATTTCGTTACTTTGTACAGTAAATGTTTGATTGAAAATTTGTTTGATATTTTGTAAATGGATTAGAAATTTCAATACGTGATGTTATCTTTTGAAATTCAAATTAACCTTCTAATTAAACTCATGCAATGTATGATTAGAGTATGACTGAAATGTATGAAGCAAACTTTTAAAACTTTTTATAATATTATTGGGAAAATGCCATCGTTTTATTTTTAATTTAAAGAAATATAATTTTTTCTGTAAAACATACACAACTGTTTAACTTTTTATATTATTAGGTTAAGAAACATTACAAAAGTGAATTTCAAAGTATTATTATCATTAAGAAATGTGTTGGTGCGTATGTGTGTTTATATATTTATATATATACATACATACATACATACACACCAACAATGTACTTATGCATACACAAACACAAACCATGAAACAGTTGGCTTCGAACTTTGTGCGTCTACCTACTTCAACAGTTCCAGGTCCGATGTAAACCCTTATCATATTACAAACAATACGGGCTATGATCATATTAACTAATGTATTACTACATACAATTATTTAAAAAAATCCCTTTTACCTATGAAACGAAACTAACAAAATAATACTTCCAAAGATTTAAATACTGTAGAAATGGAAAACGATTTCGTGGTTAAACACGGTTAGAATCATTTACATGATCATTTAAGGAAATTTTTATTTATAATGAATTTAGTTCAAGTAAGAATCCTTTTTCCCACTAACAATAGTTTAGTGTTAGAAAGTTATAATTTATATCAAGTTATAAATTATAGTAATGGAACTAGCGGTATCGGCTGTAATTACACTTCGGTAGTATTGCACATCAGTTTTTAACTTTCGTACTCCCACTAAAAAAAAAAAATTACATGCTGATGATGGATGTTATAAGTGCCATAGAACAATTTTTTTTATAATTAAGTAGTTATTGCAAATGTTTTCAATAGAAAACATTATTTCTACTGAAATGGTGGTGGAATCTAACCAAGGTTAAACAAATCAGACACGTGTCTTAGTTACGTGTCACTAGATTTATGAACTCTGACAGGGTTTTCTTTAAATAAATATGACGTACCATCCATTTCTATTCTTTATTGGCATTTTTCAATTGATCAAATGTTTTTATTTTAATGAACAAATCATGGGTGTTACAAATATCTTTCTTTTAGATACATACACGCGCGCGCACACACACACAACAGATCAAAATATATTTTTTTATAGTTTGCTCTAAACCAAACCGTATATTTATCAATACGATTCACTACGATTTTATCAATCGTAGTAAAACGATATAGAAAATAAATAGTTTACAATTTGACATCCTTGATCGGGAGATAGCTCAACATTGGTGTAGATTGTGAAGCCACAAGACAAGGTAGTATCAATACTTAGAAAAGGTATAGCTTTTTATAAAACCAAATTAAATTCAGTTTTAATAGCACTTGTTTATCTTTAGGTTTTTAGTTAACGGAATTCTTGCGACACCAAGTTGGAACGATAGAAAACTACATTTATAAATGCAAGTATTTATTTTTTTACAAATATAATTGCACACACAATCAATTTTCTCGCATAATGAATTTAAAATGTATGAAGTGTACAGGAACAACTTCGAAATTTAAATTGCATAAATTTTAACGCTCATTTGATGATTAATAACACACAATCGTTCTCTTTGCACGACGTAAAAGAGAAATAATTGTCACCGTAACATTCCCTCTCACTAAAATTTAAAATTGGAGAAATAACAACAGATTTTCGTTATATATCAACGAGAAAGAAGATGTTGACAAAGACAAAGAATCTAAGGCGTTTGGTCAATATCTTTCGAAATTCTTTCATTTGGTCACGAGTAATTCTTTTTTCATTCTTCTCTCTTCTTATGAATTTACTTCAGTGGATAGTATACATACAGGGGTGTTCAACTTAAAAAAGGCCCCATGACTTAGTTTAGCTATTAACAAACACTTATATAATAATTTACGGAAGGAATTCCACGGATAGCATGGTAATGCTTATCTTCACTTCCTGTAGGGTGTGTGGATTGCTCCTGTAAACATCTCTTTTAAGTAAATCACAGAAAGAAATCTGGATTAATCAGATTACGATATCTTGGTGGCCACAATCCTTTAGAAATGATTCTTCACCGAAAAATTCCTGTAACTTCTCCGTAGTAGAGCGAGCTATATGACAAATGGTACTATCCTGCTACAGCCAGCAGTCACGTTCATCCTCTTGTAATAAGGTTTTCTTTCTTTTTTGTTTTTTTTTCCCTGTTTAGCCTCCGGTAACTACCGTTCAGATAATACTTCAGAGGATGAATGAGGATATGTATGAGTGTAAATGAAGTGTAGTCTTGTACATTCTCAGTTCGACCATTTCTGAGATGTGTGGTTAATTTGAAACCCAACCACCAAAGAACACCGGTATCCACGATCTAGTATTCAAGTCCGTGTAAAAATAATTGGCTTTACTAGGACTTGAACGCTGGAACTCTCGACTTCCAAATCAGCTGATTTGGGAAGACGCGTTCACCACTAGACCAACCCGGTGGTCCTTGTAATAAGGCTATTTTGTTGTATTTTATTTATTTATTATTTTTAAGTTTATTCTTTTAACGACTACAGATTTTTAATTGTATGTACATTTGATTATGAGCAACTTTTATAATTTTTTGTTGTTTGAAACTACTTATTTTTTGTCCATTTGCTAGATAATATGTAACAAATAAATTACTAATAATTATTGGGTGGTCAATAGCTGTGTGTTAGTTTAAATAGAAAATGCGTTGACCGTTTAGAAAAAGTGCCTCTGTAGATAAATTAAATGAGACTGTAGCTGAACAGCAATGCCAATAATGGCATGTGTCAATGCGTGGAAGTGTCAATGCGTCATTCTGCTGAACAAAACATATTCCCATAATGTGCTGGGAGTGAAGAAAAACATAAAAACGTTCTACCATCTTAAAAATAGTTTTGGTGATAAAAATAAATTAAATAGATAACTTCGATGTTGTTCTTATCACTGAGAAATATTTATAAAATTGTAAAATTTCAACAAAAAAATTAAAATATTTATTAGATATTTGTCCCGCATCATATTCGACCATGAATTTTCTTCATTAGAACAACGATAAAGTTTAGCTACTACCTACAGTTTATTACAGATGTTACTCAAAACTTCACTTTTCGTAAAAATCTGCTTTAAAACAACTTTGGGCTCAATAAATAAATTACACCACTGTTTTCTGTACTTCTAAAAAAGCTAAATACTTCTTTACTTTAATTTATTTTTTTTCAGTTTTTCCTACACTTTTTAAATTACATTTATGTCGTTATAAACTATAATACTCCGCTCTTTGGATGGTTTTATTTCAAAGCGTCGGAATACACAGAGATGGCACTGATGAATTATGAAGATTATCGAATAAGAAAAAAAATTGTTAAAACATTTTAATAATTTAGATGAAAACGACAAAAAACCGTTCCTAATCAAAAGGGGACGGCGCGTTTCAGCAATTTTTTTCGAAACACTACATAATCTAAGTTTCAGTCAGATCAAATCAAATCCAACCGTTAGGTATCATATCTTTCCCATAAAAAAGGATGGTCCGCGGGTTTGTATGTTGTTCTTATTTTAGCTGCTATTGGCACAGAGCGGACCTAAGTGGTGCGCGCAGCCGCTGGGCCACCACATAGGTGCATGAACTATTTGTGAAATAAATAAATACGAACGATTTATCTAAAATTATCTGTGTTTAAGGGGTAAACGTTTTCCATTCTTTCCTTTTTATTTTCTAGTTACAAAAGTTAAGACGTTAACGAATAATTTCATTTTTATATTCATAAATAAAAGTGAAGTGTACAAATTAATTTAATATTGGTTAAACATCGATATTTTATTATTAAAGTGACAATAGATATTTTAATTTATACTGAATAAAGAAAAAACGGTAAAAACTGGTGAGATCAATCGATAAAATTAAGAAATGTTACAGTATGAAAACAATCGGCAATAAAGAAATACGTTTCGTTAATTTGGTTTCAGGAAAAGTATAGGGACAAGGGAAGCAATTTTAGGCCTCAGATTAATAGTAAAAGGAAAATTAAAGAAAAACAAACCAACATACTTGGCGTTTATAGACCTAGAAAAGGCATTCGATAACGTAGACTGGAATAAAATGTTCAGCATTTTAAAAAAATTAGGGTTCAAATACATAGATAGAAGAACAATTGCTAACATGTACAGGAACCAAACAGCAACAGTAATAATTGAAGAACATAAGAAAGAAGCCGTAATAAGAAAGGGAGTACGACAAGGATGTTCCCTATCCCCGTTACTTTTTAATCTTTACATGGAACTAGCAGTTAATGATGTTAAAGAACAATTTAGATTCGGAGTAACAGTACAAGGTGAAAAGATAAAGATGCTACGATTTGTTGATGATATAGTAATTCTAGCCGAGAGTAAAAAGGATTTAGAAGAAACATGAACGGCATAGATAAAGTCCTAAGCAAGAACTATCGCATGAAAATAAACAAGTACAAAACAAAAGTAATGAAATGTATTAGAAATAACAAAGATGGACCAATGAATGTTAAAATAGGAAGAGAAAAGATTATGGAGGTAGAAGAATTTTGTTATTTGGGAAGTAGAATTACTAAGATGGACGAAGCAGGAGCGATATAAAAAGTGCCGAATAGCACAAGCGAAACGAGCCTTCAGTCAGAAATATAATTTGTTTACATCAAAAATTAATTTAAATGTCAGGAAAAAATGTTTGAAAGTATATGTTTGGAGTGTCGCTTTATATGGAAGTGAAGCTTGGACAATCGTATCTGAGAAGAAAAGATTAGAAGCTTTTGAAATGTGGCTATAGGAGAATGTTAAAAATCAGATGGGTGGATAAAGTGACAAATGAAGAGGTATTGCGGCAAATAGATGAAGAAAGAAGCATTTAGAAAAATATATTTAAAAGAAGAGACAGACTTATAGGCCACATACTAAGGCATCCTGGAATAGTCGCTTTAATACTGGAAGGACAGGTAGAAGGAAAAAATTGTGTAGGCAGGCCACGTTTGAAATATGTAAAAAAAATTGTTAGGGATGTAGGATGTAGTGGGTATACTGAAATGAAACGACTAGCACTAGATAGGGAATCTTGTAGAGCTGCATCAAACCAGTCAAATGACTGAAGACAAAAAAAAAATTCGTTAATCAAATAACAATTTTTGCGAAAATTTTAATTCGTTGCCGATATAACAAATAATATAAATTAAATACAAAAAGAAATCGTAGTATTAAAAATTAGGTAAAAGGAAAATTATGACGCGTTTAAAGATAAAGATGGATAATGTTTGAAGAATAAAAATGCGTTTCAAAACTGATAATACGAATATAGAAAAGTGCAAATATCCAAGAATAATATCGCAAATTGAAAAGAAAGAATTCTGTAACCGAACGTAAAATCATTTTAAATCGTAAATTTTTAATACAAAATAAATTTAATCAGTAAGAGTTTGAACTTTGCATAAAACTATTTATATAGTTAAATACTTTTAACATAAATAGAACATGCTAACAAATTCTGAATACGCTATTGAATTATAATCAAAAAATAAATATTTAGTTATGCTTTTCTTATCGTTTTATCCTCTGCACTAATTTTACTATAAATTTTTATTCTGTTAAATAAATATATAATCGATCTAATATTTAGTTCAATAATGAATTAAAACAGATAGTAGTTTGAGATAAACAAATAAAGTTCTTATATTTAAAAAAACTTTAAATCTAAAGTTATTGCCACTAATCTAACCATTATTATGTTAAAATAATTTGCTGTTACGTAGCATTAGCATTCCTTCCGGCCCACACATGTACAATTTTTTTAAATTATCGTAGGTACTATTTATATTTTCCTTCTTTTTTTAAATAGTAATTTATCCACATTTTACATCTGTCGAAGAGTAAAAATAATATATAAAAATTTACCTTTCTGGCACCAAAAAATGTAGATCACAAATTGTTTTTGTAAGATAAATAATTTTTTAATAATTATTCACGTTTCTTCTTAATACGATTTCAGAAATAAAACTATATATATTATTTCGGCTATGAACAGATCAAAATATTAATATAGAACATATTTAAAAAACGATTTAAATACTGACACGATTACATTAGTAGATGTTACCTGATCTGTTTTATTTATAAACATAACAAGATTTTACTTTTATACCTACGCTCGTTCATTTATAGTATTTATAATACAAACATGAATTATATAATAACAAAAAAGTAGCCAACAAAATAATCAACTATTTCAATTAAACAGACTTATATATAATTATTATATATATATAACAGACTTATATATATAACAAACTTATATAAATATAATTATAGTAAAGTAACAATGAGTTTATCACAATATTAAAAATATTAACTGAAGAGAAAAAACACTGTATTATATTACCGAAGCGAAAATATACTCTAGAACGATGAATGGAACGATGTATGTACAATAGTTATTCTTTACAGATTTTATCTCTGACGAAAATAAATTTTTTATTTTAAACAAAAAAATCCTTTTCGAAGAGATTATATGTAATGTATTATGTTGGTTTTTCAGAAGATTGAGCAGCAAAAATTAAGTTTTTTTAAAAATTACTGTTAATTCTTTAAAATCTTTTTGGAAAAAAACGAAGCCAACATAGAAAAGTTACTGTGTTAAAAATACCAAAGGATTAGAATGTTCAGAGAGAATATTGTATAAGTGGCATTTAATATAACTTAAATGTTCCGTTTATTTATTTTTTCCGTAAATCTACTTTTTAATATTAGAAGGAGATATTTATGATTTTAAATTAATTCGTAAAATTAAATGATACTGCCTTTTCTTTTAAACTTGTTCAACTCATTTTTTTTTTCAAAATCATGAAAGATTTTAACATAATTGTGAATAATCTTTAATTATATTTTAAATTAGTCCTTAAAACCGATTAAACAGGGTCGGAACGAAAATATTTGTTTCCTGCAGAAATCTTTTAAAAAAATCACTACAATTTTAAATATCCCGATTTATATACAAAAACAAGAAAGTAAAAAAAGATTGCTAATATTATTATTTAAAATAATTCTCAGAAGTTGGAAGGATATGAAAACCTAGAAAACGTACATCATTATTTGGTGGTCAAGCATAAAAAAAGAGGAAAACATTTTTAATGTCGGCAAGAGTATGGAAACCCTAAAACACTTTACTCGATGATGTGTGTTTAGTAATGTAATGACATTAATCGTCAAAAAAAAAGAGAAAAAGTAACAAAAGATACTTTAAAATACATCACACAATAATACAATATAATAGGGAAACGTGGCATTACAATATAAATGCATTAATCTAAAGGCAGAACGGGTGACAACAATAATTATGTATTGAATGCGTGCGAGCGTTTTCGGTGGGGGTGTGTAGTCGGCTGGCTGTTGGTCGGTGCGGCGGCCGGCTAGTCAGTCGGTGTGGTACTCTGTACGCGCTGGCTAATTATGCACATCATGACGTGAGGAAGCACACAATACGTCTCACCCGTCCTCGGCCATTCATCGCAGACAGTCACATATTTCATACTGCCATGCCGGCCGGGCGACCGGCTACGTTCTTTCAACACAAACATTCAACTATTAATTGTCGGTTGACTTTAACAAATGTTTTTCCTTTTCATTTGCCACTACGATTGTATGCATAAAAAAACCGAGAACAGAAAAACGAATTTTTAAAACGGACAAAAAACATCCAGTACAACAAAGAAGCGAACGCTGTAAAGACCAAAAATTAACACAAGAAAGAACTGTGGAAACAATAGCAGTATTCTGGAATTTTTACCGGATGAAAACAACTTATTCAAGACGTAAAGAATAGAAGAAAATATTGCTGTCCTTAAAAGTACGGAATAATTTTAACACATTTTAAATTTAATTTAAAGTTCAAGATACCATCGCATAATTAAAATAAATAAATACGGCTTATTTTTAAACCTTAAATGAAATGTCAAAAATAACCAAAAGCACATCCGGGATATGCGATCCTTTCGAGCCCTGACAAATGCTCGCGACATAAACCCAAAGAAACAAATAAACGAACAAAGCATGACTCGGTTACAATTATTACAGCGCATATGTAAGGAATTCTTTCCTCATATGTCAATTAATTTTTCGGTCTCATTAACGTTTGTGATTACACGCATCTCTGAAGAACAGACTAAATAAAGTAAGAAAAAAAAAATCAAATTCAGATATATATAAAAACTACAATATTTTAAATATCTTAACGTCTTAAATTTATCAGATTTTAACACTAGAAGAATGAAACTGTTCGAACACAAAAGGAGAATTTGTCCTTAATAGTATGATGATATTTTTAAACAACACACGCTATTTACCATTTACGTTCCTCCTTCCTTTAAATGCAAATTAATAGTTTAAGGTATAGTCATGTAAATTTAATAACCTTTTCTTTTTTCTTGTTTAGCCTCCGGTAACTACCGTTTAGATAATTCTTCAGAGGATGTATGAGGATGATATGTATGAGTGTAAATGAAGTGTAGTCTTGTACATTCTCAGTTCGACCATTCCTGAGATGTGTGGTTAATTGAAACCCGACCGCCAAAGAACACCGGTATCCACGATATAGTATTCAAATCCTTGTAAAAATAACTGGCTTTACTAGGACTTGAACGCTGTAACTCTTGGCTTCCAAATCAGCTGATTTGGGAAGACGCGTTAACCACTAGACCAACCCGGTGGGTTAAATCTAATAACCTAACAAGTATAACAAACAAAAAGCAATGATATAACAAATGACGCAAACTGTGAGGATAATCTCAAAACGAATAAAATGATTTATTGAAATAAAAAAATATAAAAATAAATGTAATATAATAAAAATATAAATAAAAAGTAAACACCGGTATTATAAAATTTAAATCCATCCGATGTATCAAATATTCAAAATAATGAATTTAGAACCTGGTCGTAGGTACTTGTGGTAAATTTGCAGACCTCTAAAAAGCCGGTTTCCTAAAATTGTTTATGAAGAGATAAAATCGTTTAAGTACCTTCCCATATCAGGAAATTTTTCATTTCTCGATACTTATATCTTGACCAAAGGTCTGACACTGCATTAACTTTAGAACCACTCACGGAAATTCGAAACTTATCAAAAGGAGAATTAGATAAAAAATCATCATTATAAATTGTCTACAGAAAAATTAGCTTGATTTGACATCAATAAGAAATAAATTATAATTGGAGTTAAAACTAAAACTATTTTCACGAAATATGAACAATCACCGTAAGATGAACAATTTTCAATCAGATTATGTAACACGGGTTCAGACATCAGAAGTTTTGGACATTCATGAGCACATTTACACCAAAATTTCTAGTTTTAACAGAGAATCAACTACCGAAAAAGAACTAACCTAAAAAAGATAAAGATTTTTATTTTTGTTATTATTTTTACTACTATTATTATTGTTTTTATTATTAATAATAAGTCAATTTATCTTTAATATTTGTTTTTAGTATGGATAACGGCGGGTTTAAAAAATTTAACTAACAAAATAAAAAATTCTGTTTTAAGTTAAACAACCAGTCAAATGAATATTTTAGCGTATGAACCAAGTAAAACAGTTCCTTCAGTTTAGAAAACAAAGGATAAAGAAAGAAACAACAAAAGAAAAACGAAAATAAAAGAAAAAAAAGCAACATTCGTTTTGTTTAGTTTAAGTAATAGTAATCGACCGAACGAAATTTCCACGGCCAAGCAATCAATGTTAGTTTCACCGGCACAAACTAAGAAGCGTTTCGCGACGCGAATCAATTGCCCACAGGCTCTCCACGTGGACTGGAGGTTAATGGGTTCACCAAAACCGTGTCTGCTCCGACTAGGATGACACGTGGGAGGTGCTTTGAACACCATTCTAAACGCCACAAAAGCGCTGCGCACTACAAGGAACAGCAATTACTAGCACGCAATACAACAGATTGGCATGGTAAGAATTACAATTAGACGGCTTTTCTGTTTGTAATCTCAAAGAAAAAAAATGAATTCCAATACGAAATGTGAAAACATCACAACAAAAAAAAAAATAGTAAACGTTCTTGAAAAAAATTTACTGCTTGGACTGTATTTTATTCTAATTAAATCCATTGTCCGTATAAAGGATATAAATGGAATTAATAAATCTAAACTACATAAATATCAAATAAAACATCTTCATAAGAGATTCATGCCACTTTCTTCAAGAGATTATGATTTTCTGAATTATCACTGATTTTACAAAATTTTCCATTCCTTTGTGTTACGTGTCAATCTATTTCACGTTTAAAAATCCAATATCTTTTAGTTATCTGTATAATCCAGTTATTATAAAAAATTAATAATTAATTATATTTTATGTCATTATCATGTCAAGTGTCGCTTTATATGGAAGTGAAACTTGGACAATCGGAGTATCTGAGAAGAAAAGATTAGAAGCTTTTGAAATGCGGTGCTATAGGAGAATGTTAAAAATCCGACGGGTGGATAAAGTGACAAATGAAGAGGTATTGCGACAAATAGATGAAGAAAGAAGCGTTTGGAAAAATATAGTTAAAAGAAGAGACAGACTTATAGGCCACATACTAAGGCATCCTGTAATAGTCGCTTTAATATTGGAAGGACAGGTAGAAGGGAAAAATTGTGTAGGCAGGCCACGTTTGGGGTATGTAAAACAAATTGTTGGGGATGTAGGATGTAGAGGGTATACTGAAATGAAACGACTACCACTAGATAGGGAATCTTGGAGAGCTGCATCAAACCAGTCAAATGACTGAAGACAAAAAAAAAATCATGTCAAGGTAAATTAATTTTACCTTGATATCTTTATAAATAGGCCACCAAACTAGTTCGTCTCCTTACAAAACCCTACAACAAATATTTTCCCTATTTTATCATCTACCGTATCGCTAACACTGTTCGGAATGTGAAAATGTGATTTATTATTTATCTTTAGTTTTTAATTAATTTTTTAAAAGTTTTCTGAGAAAATACTTCAAATAATAATCAGTAAGCTAAATCAATCAGATACTATAATTTCTTATTTGATTAATATGATTATATTTCGACAAACGAAATATAATCAATTGTCAACATAACCTAATACTTATAGTTAAAAGAAATCTTACAAGTAACCACTTAAGTTGTATCTTCTACAAAATGAGAAAAACAGAATTATTGCAATTAATGCATTAGGTTTAAGAAACGATTGAAAAAATTAAATTTTAGTCGAAACAGAACCACCTTTTTCAGGTCATTATTTTAAAAATCGTACCAATTACTTTTTAAATACCACAAAAATATAAAAGAAAACTGAATAGATAACCTTTGTTAAATATATTTATCACAATATTCGTATACCAATATAATATTAAAAACTAACCTAAAAAAAGTGTAAATTAAGTTTATTTATTTGTTAACTTATTGTTTAATTACTTATTTACGGTGAAAAATAAAGGGAATTCTAAGTTCAAAGATCAATTAGAATATAATCAGTTGAAGAAGTTATACAGACGTGATTATATAGTTTCGATCATAAACTAAAACTACCACGTAGAAAACTTAATTTAGAAACTGTTCGGATAAAGCGACCGTGATAAGATTAATCAGGGTTATTTAATCAGAGTTAATTTATTTGGAGAAACAAGCCGGGATATTGATTACTTTAGAAAATAGGATAAGCACTTATCTTAAACGTTATTAAAGATAGCCAAGTTAACCGATAGAACAGAATAGATGATATTGTTGAAGGGCCGGTAACTGGACTATAACTTACACTGTTCGACTATAGATAGGGCCTGCGTTTCACATCTGGTCTTGATAATACTACAAACAATACTAGTTTTCCTTTACTGCGCAAGGCAAAACATGGGAGGGGCGATCGGTAATGCATTAAATAAAAACAGCATGCAGTAATTTCCGGCTCTTTGTCGATACTGGATAGTGTAGCTGTAATGGTAAAGGGGAAAAATAAAACCAATAGTTTGCCTTGTGTCTGAATAGTTAATGATAATTTAAAAACAAACTAAACATGGAAAATATATATTATTTTACGTTTAAAAAAATTCGATGATAATAAATAGATAGAAAATATTTAATGAAATTAAATATTCTGAAAAAAAAAGATGATTTACATAGATTATGGGAATTGCGACGATAATAAACAATAAAGTCTTCAATTCACTTAAACATTCGTTAATCAAGCTTAATCAGAAGAATGGAAGTTCGACAATCAAAAACAATATAATCGTTGAAATATATTGGTTAATAATACAATAACAGAAAACGAGATTTTATTTATTATTATCTTCGAATTCGTCCAAGGAAATTTATACTCTACAAGTATTAAGACAAATTAAAATTAATTTCGATTAGCCGTTTTGAACAAATTTAAAACTTCTACATCAAAACTGGATTAGTTTTTTCACAAATTTCATAATAATTAAAAGGTTTTCAATGTTCTACTTTAAATACAACTAGCCTGGAAAGTTTCACGATCTCCAGTAATCAAAGGAGCAGTTAAATTTTATTTCTGCCATATAAGAGAGAAGTTCTTTTTGACTTTCAGTCGGAAAGTATTTTTCAACGAAAGAAGAACAATTGGAAGAGATGAAGTAGAACTCTACAAACAGTGACCAAAATGTAGACTGCTTAATCGTAAATTATATACAATAATAATAACAAAATAATGTTATTCATACAACAGAACCTGTCTTCACTGATTACTGTTACCACTAATGGTAAGCGGTCCCTTTATGAAGGCAGACAAGTAGGATACATAAAAAGACATAATTATTATTAGACCAGGACATAAAAAACCATTATTATTATTACGATTAAATATTTTCTTTTTTTTACCAATACGTGAATTGTTTTTTTTATATTTTAATGATTTTTACATCAAATTATTCTTCATCAATAAACATATATAGATGACGTTCCCCTCAGACAGCAAGGCCTCTGTCTTTAATTAATCATCGTTATGCCTCTAATGGGGGGACCTCGTAGAGATCCCGCCATCAGGACTCCGGTCTTGACGCCACGCCTCAAATGAGGAACCCCACTCCGGGACAACGGTCTTTATTTGCTCCCTCATCAAAGTTTGATCAGAACACTTATAGAGTCCCTGTCAAATCACCTGCAACGGTACACCTAAGAGGCCCACTCCTCCTGGACAAGGCTGTCCCGACCCAGGTCTTTCCCAAAACACAGGAAAAGCACCTCATTATTTGATCTATATCCTGCAGCCGCGTCCCCTGAGAGAATGCCCCCGACAATTGCAAAGGGTACACTTGGCCCGCGTTGGACAATCCTTACGTAGATGCCCCACAATCCCACAGTTGAAGCAATGTTCTCGCCTATCGGAAACGCCGCAGGACCCAGCTCGGTGCCCAATCCCCCACATCTATAACAACGCTCCTCAGCTGACCTCCTTGAAACCCGGCAAGACACCCACCCAATGCGGATACGGCCATCCTTCAGGAATTTATCTGCGAGCAGAGACGGAACCGTCACCGTCGCCTCGTTTGTATCCCCAAATGAGGACCGTAGGGAGAGAACACCTATCGTCACTGAGGACATCTATCGTACGCTAAATGGTTTTTTCCGCTGTCTCCCGGAACCAGACCCCTAATTAAGCATGAACACGGTTGGAAGGTGCCTTTGCCTCTAATCGCCAGACGAGGGAAATGCCAGGCCCGGCTATGCCGTTCCCGGCCTCCATCACCCAGCAACCAGGACTCGGTCCTTTGTGCTTCGCCTCTAACGGGGACACCCCCGGAGGGATGGCCCCACCGGGACTCAGTCTTTTAGCTCAGGGGCTAAAAGAGGGGGAAGTCCCCGAATCACCACTGCACACCCGTGCAAACCAGGGGCGAACGGCAGCTCCTTACGGAGCTGTCCGTCACCCTCTTGCTTCTCAATATTTTAGTTACAGCATTCCCGACACAAACCCCGTCACAGTGTCGAAGTCCACCGAACGTAGTAACATCGTTCCAACAATGGTCCCCACCTCGAGATGCCCAGTTACGCCAGTACAATCGCGTCGTTCCTCGTTCCCCCGCGGGGTCTGGAATATCATGTGTTCCGGTGTGTCAAAACTCCCGACAGTAGGGGAAGAAGGGGTCTTCAGCTCTTCTTCGTCCACGCAGATATGAACGAAAAACCACATGGCCGGTCAGGAATTGTCAGCCAGAATCCCAGTTCGCCAAACCACCTCTCGACCCACGGCTCAATGTGCGCGAACAAACGATGCGTCCGCCTCCCTTTCGTGGATGCGTCCCATCTCGCTTGCCAATCCTGTCGGCAGTTGTGTTGGCACCGTTCTTAGACACACCCTGATAAACTTGCGCACGAGCCGCCACCCTTCGCAAATCAGCTGATTTCGAAACCGAGAGTTCCAACGTTCAAATCCTACTAAAGGCAGTTACTTTTATACGGATTTGAATACTAGATCGTGGATACCGGTGTTCTTTGGTGGTTGGGTTTCAATTAACAACACATCTCAGGATAGGTCGACCTGAGACTATACAAGACATTCATACGCTACATACTCGTATCATCGTCATTTATCATCTGAAGAATGGTATTCTGGAATACCTGACGGTGATTCCCAGTAGCTAAACAGGGGAAAAAAGGAGGAGTTATCAAAATTAAAAAAAGAACCTAAAACCCGCAATACTTCTCTCGTTTATTTTTTTATATTTAATTACTTTTAATTGCAAGCATGGTATTTTGGACGTAACAAAATAATTCATCAGATCTAAACAAATCGTATTATAAAATCAATCATTATCTTTCATGTAGGATATGCAAGTAATGCATTAAAGAATGATAATAATTGTTGTTTCAGCGTAACTAAAATAAACTTCGACATATAATAAACACATTAACATACCACTAGGAATTCACTTTCAACAAAGGAATGAAAAAGAATATTTTAGTGATGCATGATTCCTTCTAATTCTATTTTTTTTTTTGTTTTTTTTTTTTTATACAAGTAATAGAATATTTATGAATTTATTTTAAAATTATTTATACTATTAGCTTGATTGAAACTACAACTATTATGAAGAAAGAAAGGGAAGTTAGATCGCATTACAGAATAATAAATACAACAATATTTAACTATTCAACTTACATAATACATAAGTAATACGTTTATACAAAACTGTTTTGCGCGCACGCGTGTGTATATATAATGTATAAGTGCTTACTGAGTAATATATTAAATTAAATCGTACGAATATGAAAAGTTATTCTGAGAAAATCTTAACTTTTTTCACGTTTAAAACAAAAAGCACACTGATTTTAACAGTTATTAAAGAAAAAAAATTATTTTTGCAAGTGAAAATTCAATTTAAATTTATTTTATTTGGGAAACCATCCATCGATCTATTATTATTATGATGACTTTCAAAATAAACAGACTAGATTTCCTAATAATATTAATAGCCAATAATAACTTACCGTTTTTTTCCATAAATCTTAAGTTACTTAAAAAATCAAATTACATATTCTATAAAGAATAACGGTATTAAATCTTACGATAACAAAACAACGATGTAATATAAATTTTATTTGTTATTAAGTATACTGTACTTGGATTGGCCGGAATAAAATAAAATAAAAATTAATTTAAAATATGAAATTTAATGAGTACGTATTAATACACGTAACATAATGCACAATTATTTACTATTGTTACAATATATTGCAACGTATAAGAACTATTATTAATAGCAGTAGTCAACGTAGTAATAGAATTTTTTTTCTACTTCTAACTATAATGAGATTTCTGTAAGTAGAACTGGGTATTAATAATATTTTTTCTCCTTTTTAAAAAATATAATATGAAATAATAACATAAATTAATGTCATGTACAAAAACTTGTATACATAGCTCAGGAAAAATTAACAAAAAGGGAATTCTCATTGGTACAATCCATTACAATTGAAATTATAACTATGGAATTATTCTTTATTTAATAAAAAATCATTGATTACACCTAACAACATATGACTATTATCAGGAAAAAATAACGGAAGGCAGCGTTAAAAAAAATACAAATATATAAAATAATACATTAACCATTATTACTTATCATGTTAACACCTGGAAGACAATGAGGATCGGTAGATATTATGAAACCAAAGGTAAGTTATAATTAAAGTCATACCAAGAAAATACCACACAGAACTTAAAAAAAACGGTTATTTACGATACCAAGAACCTTTGATAATACACCTCGCTTACCGAATGAGGATTGGTCCAACTTGCTGGCTAAACAAATACGATATAAAGCAACAAAAAGAGTTAGAATTTAAAAAAAAAAAAATCTTTTTCATACTTTATCGCAGGTAAAACTTAATATCGATAAGGTTTTTGAAAGTATACATCGAATGTTTATTGTGATAAAACCGCGTTATTAAGTTTAATGTATCGTTTATAGAAATGGATTGTGAATAACATTTTATAGTTATTTTATTCCAAATGTGTAAAATATACCGGTAAGTATATTTTTCATTATTTAATTTGAATTAATCGTTTTTGAAATACTGTTATCAATCGCTGAGTAATTTTTTACATATACGTCAATGTAAATAATGCGCTGTATAATAAAAACCATTTTCCGATAATATATTTCTTAATACATCGTTAAAAAATAATTTTAAATAAAAATATCTTTATTAAAAATGATGTAATTATTTCTTCTTAGGAATGTACTCAATCGAATATTTTGATATTATATTGATTACACAATAAAATAAAATTACATTAAACTTTTACTACATCTCACATGCTAGTAACAACGGGTATGAACAGGAATGCACTACGTCATGTTTTTCTAATCTTTTTTCAAATAAACCGGGTATATGAAAGCTGGTCTACAGGACATTCGGGCGTTAAGTAACAAGTGCGCAAGCTCAGACTAGATCTCTTAGTATTTCGACTTATTTGTAACACCGTTCATAGCAGAATATGTATGATAAATATCGTTCATGAGTAAGTTATGTACAACAGTAAGCTTTGTAACGGTTATTTTATGTTTCCTTACGTAATAGTCTCATTACTAAACAGTTTTATTTCCCCTATTAAACGACTTTTACAGCGATAAGTGAAATAAATATTTACGAATCTAAAAATCAAAGTAAATAACTTGATTAAAGTAAATAAGCATACTATTACCGTTTACTTAAGTTAAATCAATAATTTTTCATTGATGTTACAATTTTATAATTATTCAGACCAAAATGTAGCCTTCACGACAGTTAATGGTAATTAAATACAAAAAGAAGTCGCCGCCACGTCGGTCAACTACCAGAATATCTTAGCCTTTTTACCAGAAATTCTGGGGTTAAATTTCGGTCAGATTTGACGTTTTTCAGACTTGGATGACTTATATAAAAAGTTTAAATAAGCAACTATCATAAATGACCCAGGGTTTGGTTACAAAAAAAAAATCATATAACAAAATTTAGAATTTACTAGTTATCAATGAAAAGTCTACTAAAACTTTCCCGAATAAACATGCTTATTATTTCCATCACTGTTTTCTTGATTATAATTTCATTTCTAACAAAGTTAGCTAGCTTATACTTAAGTTAGATTATTGCATATTACATGTTTGTATAATATATTTGAGTAATATTGTGTGATTTAATTGCTATAGATTTTATATGAATGAAATTAACATATACAGGGTCATTCACGAGAACCGGTTTTTAAAATAACCATAAAAAATTGAATATTTACTTTAAAAAGGTTTTATTGGTTCCGAAACACTTGTTAAATCAAAGCATTTGTTACATACTCATGAACGAAAAATTATGTCCGGCAAGTGATGTCCATTTTGGGCAATGCATTGTTGTAGCCTTTCACGGTAACTGGCCTCGATTCTTTCCAGAATGTCTACATCAATCTGGGTGACGTGATAACGAATTGCGATCTTTAAGACCTCCAATGAACGCGGTTTATTGCCGTACACACGCGATTTCAGAAACCCCCATAGAAAAAAATCACAACTACTCAAGTCGTGGGACCGAGGGGGCCAAGGAATGTCGCCGAATCTGGAAACAATCCGTCCCGGAAACAAGATACGGAGAACAGCCGTCGTTGCCCTCGCTGTGTGCGCTGTAGCTCTTTCTTTTTCCTGTTTAGCTTCCGGTAACTACCGTTTAGATAATTCATCAGAGGATGATATGTATGAGTGTAAATGAAGTGTAGTCTTGTACATTCTCAGTTCGACCATACCTGAGATGTGTGGTTAATTGAAACCCAACCACCAAAGAACACCGGCATCCACGATCTAGTATTCACATCCGTGTAAAAATAACCGGTTTTACTAGGACTTGAACGCTGGACCTCTCGACTTCCAAATCAGCCGATTTGGAAAGACGCGTTCACCACTAGACCAACCCGGTGGGTTGCGCTGTAGCTCTATCCTGCTGGAATAACACATTTTGAAAATCGATTCCCCGGTTTCGTAACTCTGGGATGAAAAACGTATTCAACATCGCAATGTAACGTTCAGCTGTTACAGTTACGGCAGCGTCATTTTCTTCAAAAAAAATATGGTCCAGTAACACAGACCTTTCCTATTGCACACAAGACAGGTCACCTTTCGGCTATGAAGTGGTCTCTTGTGAAGCTGATGTGGATTTCTTTCTGCCCAATACCGGCAATTCTGTTTGTTGACGAAGCCATTCGAATGAAAATGGGCTTCGTCGCTCATTAACGATAATGAATTTTTATTTTCTTCAAAAACGGTAAGCATTTGTCGACAAAATTGTAATCGCTGCGTGAAATCTTGCTCGTTTAACTGCTGCACGACGGCTATCTTGTAAGGATGGAAATGCAGGTCCGTATGCAGAATTCGTCTTACCGTACTTATGCTCATTTGAAGCGCTCCTGAATGCCTCTGAATAGAGCGGCGTGACTAGAGCTTCTGACAATGGCTTCCCTTACTCGTTCGATGTTCTCCGGAGTGCTAGCGGTTCGTCGGGGACCCGGTAGTTTTTCTTCAATATTGAACCGCTTGTTCGAAGGTTGTTTACCCGTCGCAATATTGTGTTACGAGAAGGGACACTTGCATTACGATTAAACTGACGGCGGAAATTTCGCTGAACAGCAGTTACGGATTCGTCATTTCGCACAAAACTGTCATACGCGTACAGGCGTTGGTCTAGCGTCCACGGCTCCATCTCAACGACTAAAATGTAAATGCTATGAACAAAGGAAACGTCAGACACCAGCCACGTGCCCCTCCCACCACGAACGCCCGAGTACAACCCACTTCATAAACATCCGTTTCCCGTGAATGACCCCTATATATGTATATATACATATTGTATATATAATAGTTAATATATATCATTATAATATAATTAGTTGAATAATGTCGTTTTTGTATATTAAGTTTATGTAAATCTTTAAGGGATTATTTTTATGTAAACTTCCTTTAGGTAACGTGACCATTATTTGGTGGCCGCCGATCAAATCAGTGCTCACATATTAAGTTAAATAATAATTTATACCCATATATGAAGTCGGTTTCTTTTCAACATATGTTGCAATTGAAAAGTGACAAAATTTTCTAATTTTAAATTTCTTTTTTTTCTTTTTAAATTAGATGGCGTAAATGAGTTTGTTGTAGTTTTAATAAATCATTATTGGGTTCTTACATACGCTCAGTTAATATAATTTATTTATCTCGGGTTTATGAGGTTTACGGCGTTTTGTTTTTCAATTATTAATAAGTTAGTTTTCTCGCCATTTTGGTGTCTTACATTTCATTTAAAAAATTTATATTTGTATATTTTATGCGTTTTATTAAACCTTACATAAGTGCTTTTGAACAAACTTTATAGCACACACCGTTATTGAGTATTGACCATTACAAAATTTTAATTTTGGCGGCCATTTTGAGATGAATCCGACAGCCGAAAACGGCCATTTATGTATTTTTGTAATCCTCTAAAGATAAATCCGAATCGGAAATTAAAATCCAAAAACTGTTCACACACATACATATTGAATTCAATGCTCAATGAAAATTAAGGAAAATACGCCTAAGTAAAAGCTAAATTCTGTTTCATTAAGTAAGTCCTTGTTAAAATAATCTTACTATATCTTTACTGTTGGTGCAATGCTCTTTGCAGGCGAGGAGTAATCTTTATAAGTCAATCCTTTTACACAACGCAAGATACTAACCTCTATACGATCACCGCCTTAAACCTTTTACAACACTCTAATTAATTACAGTTTTAAATAACCAAACAACAGATACAATGATTTTTAAATTAAATTTTATTAAACATCAAACTTTGCATTATGTGGTTCATAGTCGCCTTCCATGGCGTAGAATTTTAAATAATCGATTTTTTTTTTTAAATAAAAACCAAAATAAATTAATTAGTCAGAACTGAAAATTCTCAATTTATAATCAGAAATGAAAATTAAATTTATCCTTTTTAAGTATAAAACAAATTAAACTAAATACTTCTGGCGAGTGTACCGCTGAAAACCGTTAAAGTAGTTTTATTTACTACGTAACCGTGAACAAATTAAATGATCACAAAACTCCGGATTGCATCCGGTTAAAAAAACCAATTGTAAAAAAATGTTTCCATACGTCCTGAGTGAAAATACGATAATTGTTTTACCAACTGTTCGGATAGTTAAAAAAAAATTTAATTTAAAATACATCCAATCATTAAAACAGAGATTAAATGGATAAAGGTCAGAATTTACAAAATTTACAAGATCAACTGTGTACTGCAAAACGTAAAAGAAACAAAACTTTTAAACAATTGGTTGAAATCACTGTCGGATTTTCTGAAATACTATTAAAAATACAAACCTTCTAAATACAGGGTGTCCCATATAAAACGCAACCCATCAATCACTCATCCAGGAAATTTCAAAAGTCAAGCTTACTCCCCTACTCGTTACTGAAATTCCAACATCTGAACATCGCGGCGACGCAGTAGAACCCTACCGATAGTAACAACAATACAATCATAACGTTCATTGTATTGCTAGAGACAAAATGGCGTTTTCGCTAGATAAACGTGTTTTCATTGTCGAGTCGTACTTCAGTACGAAATCAGTGGTTGCTGTGCAAGATTTGTTTCGCCATAAGTACACAGATAAACCAGCTCCTAACAAAACATCAGTATGCAAAATTTAGAGAGACCGGTTCTGTTAATAACAAGGAACACAAAAGATCTGCGTCAGTGTTGAATACAGATACTGTCGCTGAAATCAAAGACCGATTACTCGCCTCGCCAAGTAAATCGATCAGACGTTTGTCTGCTGAAATTAATTTGTATAAATCAACTGTTCATCGGGCGACCAAACGATTACAATTACGACCTTATCGCATTCAAACGGTTCATCGACTTCTTGAGCCCGACAAAGAAAAACGGCTACAATATTGTCAACGGTTCCGTCGATTTCTGCGTGAGGGAATTAATGTTATGCATTCGTTATTTTTCACAGATGAAGCACGGTTTCATTTGGATGGCTACGTAAACAGCCAAAACAGTAGAATTTGAAGTGCTGAAAATCCCCACGTTTATCACGAAAAACAATTACACCCGCAGAAGTCGGGCGTGTGGTGCGCGATATCGCGGAAGAAAATAATCGGTCCTACTTTTTTCGAGTTCACCATTAATGCAGAACGATATCGGGATATTTTATTTCAGTTCATCGCAATCTTAGAAGAGGAAGACAGACACTGCTGGCTACAACATGACGGTGCGACATCGCACTACGCAGGTTCTACTTCTGATTTAGTCGAGGAATTCTTTGGTAATCGAATTATCGGTCGAGGCTTGTGGCCACCAAGATCTCCAGATTTGACTGCGGCGGATTTTTTCTACGGGGTTACCTCAAAGATATTGAACAAGATGTATAAATATCCGGCCACAAACTTTGAAAAAAGTTCCAAGAAACGCTGTAAAAAGAATTGAAGCTTGTATTCAAGAAGATGGCGGCCACTTCAACATTTACTCTAAATGTAAGGTAATGGATGGTAATAATAAAAATTACACTTACATATGCCTTTTTATTATTGTAATACCTACCATATAAGGTTGGGTTGCGTTTTATATGGAACACTCTGTATGTTAGAATAAAGCTAAATATTACAACGATCAGAATTGATTCATTCAAATAATTTATGTAAGTTTTATCGTACATATAAAACATTAGTGCTTTTAATAAACACACGGATATTTTTAAATTAGAGTAACAATTAATTATCGTAAAAATACCGCAGCGAAACCACACGCTGATAAATATTAATAATGTAAGCATCACGTGTCGCTACAAATACGTATAGCGGACATGGAATTTAAGAAAACGCCCATGAAAACGTGAGCTAAATTCTTTTTTCTTAACTTGCCCTAGCAGGCAGGGTTTCATATGAATAAAATAAAATTTTTTCTAACCGACATTTCAAAATTTAAAATAAAAAATACAAAATATGGCTATTCCAATTTTTCCACAAAAAAAGAAAATAAATAAATACAATAATTATTTGCATGAAGGAACTTTTTACACGATGGAATAAAATGAAAAGTATGTAAAAAATATATATAATTAAACGAATAAAACTTTAAAATAAATTTAAGGTATACGATAGAAATAAAAATATTTATATATATATAAGTTACTTGTCATAAGACGAGTAGAACATATTCCCTGAAAATAATGAATTGATGAGGCGATAGGAAATCAAGGAAACTGATGCTCCCAAACAGCTTACTCTACTTCTAAATGTTATTGTCACATATACGTACAATTTTAACAATATTTTCGTACTTATGTCAAAATTCAATAGGCGTGTGTGTCACATTAGTTCAAGTACAGCCAACCAATTCCGTTTAGAATATGAGTAGTACGAAAAACCGGTCGATGGGACGAGGCCGGCAGCAGATAGCGAGCAATTAGTTCTACCAAAGTACTCCCGTCGGCTGGCTTTATTTTGTAATACAGATATCTTAATAATAAAGAATATACATATTACTTTGGTGCAATACACTGAACTTAATGCGATAGAATTACAGCAGAAACAAAGAAATTAGTTTAAATTAGTCTGACATCACGACTGCAGATAGCCTAAATAAATTATTTCCTTGACTTTAATTTTTCATAAAAGAGCCGCTGGCAAAAACAATTTTATAGCGAAATTCAATCACAAAGCGACTTCCCATTTACTATAAGGTAATGAGATTCACCCTTTGTACTGCCAACACAAAGGAATATCCCGTTACTTTAAAAGAAAGAATAAAACCAAAACCTTAAGAACCTGTATAGTACAGATTTAAATACAATTTTATATTCAAACCCGATTTGGTTAAACAGCAATACGCCAATTACGGTAGAAACCGTGAATATCATAAAAATATTTTTTTTTAAATAAAAATTGTTTAGCCAAGCCATCTTTCTTCGTAAAAAAAAATAAATACACAAATTTTGCTTTAATAACCTACATTCAAAATTTAAAAAAAATCTGAAAGTAGAAATACAATCGTATAATTTCAACATATTGTGAATGACTACTCTATTCAAATTCGAATTTTTAAAATAAAATAAATCTAGATATTCCTTTAATTCAAGTTGAAAAAACACGGCTACAGTATTGCAGAATCCAACTAGTACAAGCTATCTCATAATACCGTATAGCAACATTCCTATCCTGACAGCAATAAATAAATGTGATTATATATTCATCTTTAATAAAATTTTTCTATTGCTTCAATTCTTATCAATCTTAAAAAGACATTAAGATTTTAGTAATAAAATATAAATTGGACACAATGTTTTTATCGGCGATAAAAATTACTTTGCATAATTTATTTAATAAATTCAATCTCGCTACTAGTTTAATACCAAACACAGTTTATAAGAGAAAATTCTATTACGATTTAATTTAATTATTAAAAAAACAATTAAAAACATTTACATAATATATTTATGTTATTTTGGCTCAAAATAGAATTTACAATCGGTTAAAATACTTAAGAAACCGTAATACGATCAAAATTAATCAGATGCAGATCATTCCGTAGAAGATCCTTAAAAATTATATATTAATATTCCTATGTTCCTTCCTAACATTCAACATAAGTACACACATAAAGTTTTAAGACGGAAAACAGAACCATAGGTAACTCAACACTAAACAAAAACACTCAAATGATTAACAAACAAGAGAAACGGTGAAACAGCGAGAAAAAAAAATTAAAATATAACTAAAATTAATAACGAAGAATAGTTAAAACTGAACAAAGTAAAATAGTGAATTAACGGGTAATACTCAGCGGAAGCAGCTTCAACTTAAATCACATATAGTCACCAAAACAGTCATTTTGGTGACTCTAGCAATTTTCACAAGAGAAATACCGCCATGGTTCTTGCCAGCGGTAAATACAAGATTGGATCTCTCTCAGGGAGAAATAAAAAAGAAACCACGAGTGATCATCCAACAGGAATTTTTGCCAACCGTCAGTAGTTATGAAGAATATATTAGAATTTATACTGACGGTTCTAAAACCGAACATGGTGTTGGATGCTCCATATATATAAATGGAGAAGCCCACTTTTGGAAACTGCCAGATATGGCCAGTGTTTATACGGCAGAATTTACTGCCATTCAGCAAGCTCTTTGTTCAGCTACACAGAACACTATTGCGAAGAGAGAGTGCTAATATGTTCCGATTCTCTAAGTGTACTTGTTGCAATTCGGAACAAAAACATTAAGGATGTCCTAATTTCAAACATCCTGTCCATTTTGTATGTTCTAAACCCACGAGGACAGCGATGCGTATTTGTATGGACTCCAGGGCATGCTGGTATTACAGGTAATGAAAGCGCAGACGAAGCTGCCAAAAAGGCAACAGTCTGCGATGATTTGGATGCATTTCCTGTAAGAGTGGCAGATGTTAAAAACCGTCTAACGAACATAGTAAGAAACAAATGGAATACTGATTGGAGGAGTTTAAATACAAAATTAAACTCAATGAAAACTTCTCCATATAAATGGAAAAGCGAGGTTAAGTTGACTCGCCGTGAACAAGTAGCTGTGACCAGACTTATAATCGGTCACACGTGATTGACAAATACATATTTGTTAAACGGCGAAGAGAGACCAATGTGCGGTGTTTGCAATAAAACACTTACAATTAAGCATCTAATAGAAGAGTGTACAATATATGAGGACCTCAGAAAGAGGTTCCGTCTAAGAAGTGACATTACTGCTGATCTGGATAATGGAAATGAAGAAAAGATAGTTGCATTTTTACACGCCAGTAGACTTCTTAGAAGTCTGTAAAAGTTGAAAAATTTTTAAAGCTGTGTTAAAGAATTTCTAAGTGGAATTCTTTATGTATATGGGAGTCTCGAAGCGTGGTACGTGTAGTGACGGGAGGTAGCCCTCTTGCCTAGGCCATCCTGGCTCGTCTGCATTCAAGAGCAGTGAGTCGGGGTGTGTCCAATGATGGCATGGGGGACCCTCAAGGGTAAACTGTGGGCGCGAGGCTATGAGTAAGCGCAATGGATGCCTGTAGCCTGTTTATCTGCCACGGCATCCTGGTGCGACTAATATACTGCTTCACGGCGGTTCTTGTCGCCCCGAGGGTGCTTAAACAAACTATAAACGAGACAGGTAGAAGAAAGAAATGGTATTGATAAGTTGTACTTTTAATTTCATGGTCTTTTTGAAAACCTTATCTCAAATTTTAATATCGGGGCCCTTTACACCCCATAAGTGTTGTTTTGTTTTGTTCTGTTATAATGTTTCTGTATAATTTGTGCTTTTAAATAAAATGTAAGGGCCCTTTACACCCTTACATATGACGATCCTGATGGTGATACGAATTTCTTTTAAAGAATGTCACGCGGGCTAATGACCCTAGCAGTCGATGCCCGTAAAAATTCTGAAAAAAAAACAACAAAAAAACAGTCGTTTTAGCCTTCCAACGTCTTCATTATTGTCTAGCAGGTTAACAGCAAAATAATTCACGTTGTTGTTTGGCCGCGGTTAATACTTTGTACCGAATTGCTGTATTTCATCTCGAACGTACGTTAAACCCAGATATTCGTGGAACTCACAGTTTCTTAAAAACCAAGACCCCACTGTAATGTTCCTCAGTAATTTTTTTTGGAATGGCTGCATTATGTCGGTATTGATAATTTATTATTCGAGCGCTCCATATCATCCAGGAGCTATAAAAAAATACTGTTATGTAAACGGCATTTAGGATTATCAGTGAAGGATGAAAACATGTAGCACAACGTACTGAATGTAAAGTTCAACTCGTTTAGAACATTTAACGGCAGCTTATTACTTCATCAGCGTTTCATCAAACAACGATGAATCCGATTAAATAAACATAATTATGAATATATACGTTATTAATTCACCACGGAACACAAGCACTCTGTCTGAACTGTCAGTTGATGCTTTATACACAAGCCACAGCTAGATGGCATGACGACAGTGTAATAAGGATTTTGTGGGTAACGTGATGAGCACAGCACGGTCGCTGCGGTTTAGTTAGCGGTCAGACATTTGTGTCTGCTGCAATGTACAGCTTTCTTGTCCCGCATAACCTCTATCTTCCCTCATTTTATTCCTAAACGACACACTAATGCTTTGAAGGTGCTCCTTAGTTAGATATTAAATTCGATCACAATTTTCAGTCTTCTTCTCTTTTCACCTACCACTCGTATTGAAAGAAATACAAATAATTACAGCGACTAAACGTGCACAAATAAACTCCTAGTTTTAATTATTAATTTTTATTTCGACGTAGTTATGTCAAATATTATTTTGGAAATGCATACGAAGCTACAATAAAAAACATGTAAGAACTATAAAACACGTAAGAACCGATAAAAGAAATATGTCTAAACAGAATAACTACCGACATTAGTCGGTAGTTATAAAGTTACAAAATAAAACAATATTCTCGTATTAAAATAGAATCTGATGTAAGGAAATAAAAATTATATTAGCAATTTTTTTGATTTAGAGGATTTAACTCAAAAAAGATGAAATTTTTAAATTATCCAAAAAGTGTAATATTTAATAACAAAATAATACTAATAAATAAATTCTGAGATTTCGTCTGTCCCCACAAAATTTAAAATATTAATCGAGAATGAAATTATCTTAAAAATAGACTAATAAATGGTCGCAACAGTATTACAGCTTTTGAATGGTTATTAAAAGAGAAGTGAACAAATCCGCACCGTCCCAGACTACATTTTATTAAGATATCAATAGTCTAAGACAATTTAATAATTGCAAGGAAATGGTGAGGAAACATTTCTTAAAGAACAAACTGCTTGTCATTTAATGCAAAAAAAAAAAAAAACATTAAGAATATCGGAATAGTTATTGTATTTTATTGTTAGCAACTCTAAATGTTAGATTCGTACACACATTTGTTAAATTAAAAATACAAGATCATTCACGGGAACCGGATGTTTTTAAAATAATCATAAAAAATTAAATATTTACTTTAAAAAAGTTTTATCGGTACTGAAACACTTGTTAAATCAAATCATTTGTTAGTTACTCGTGAACGAAAAATTATGTCCGGCAACTGATGTCCGTTTTGGGCAATACATTGTTGTAGCTTTTCACGGTAACTGGCCTCAATTCTTTGCAGCATGTCTACATACCTAAAAAGGAGGACCATTGGAGGACCTGCCGTACACACGCGATTTCAGAAACCCCACAGAAAAAAATCCCAACTACTCAAGTCGGGGGACCGAGGGGGCCAAGTAATATCGCCGAATCTGGAAACGATCCGTCTCGGAAACAAGTTACGGAGAACAGCCATCGTTGCCCTCGCTGTGTGCGCTGTAGCTCTATCCTGCTGGAATAACACATTTTGAAAATCGATTCCCCGGTTTCGTAACTCAGGGATGAAAAACGTATTCAGCATCGCAATGTAACGATCAGCTGTTACATTTACGACAGCGTCATTTTCTTCAAAAAAACCTTTGGGCTATGAAGTGGTCTCTCGTGAAGCTGATGTGGGCATCTTTCTGCCCAATACCGGCAATTCTGTTTGTTGACGAAGCCATTCAGATGAAAATGGGCTTCGTCACTCATTAACAATAACAAATTTTCATTTTCTTCAAAAACGGTAAGCATTTGTCGACAAAATTGTAATCGCTGCGTGAAATCTTGCTCGTTTAACTGCTGCACGACGGCTATCTTGTAAGGATGGAAATGCAGGTCTGTATGCAGAATTCGTCTTACCGTACTTGTGTTCATTTGAAACGCTGCTGAATGCCTCTGAATAGAGCGGCGTGGGCTTCTGACAACGGCTTTCCTTACTCGTTCGATGTTCTCCGGAGTGCTAGCAGTTCGTCGGGGACCCGGTGGTTTTTTCTTCAATATTGAACTGCTTGTTCGAAGGTTGTTTACCCGTCGCAATATTGTGTTACGAGAAGGGACGCTTGCATTACGATGGATATTAAACTGACGGCGGAAATTTCGCTGAACAGCAGTTACGGATTCGTCATTTCGCACAAAACTGTCATACGCGTACAGGGGTTGGTCTAGCGTCCACGGCTCCATCTCAAAGACTAAAATGTAAATGCTATGAACAAAGGAAACGTCAGACACCAGCCATGTGCCCCTCCCTCAACGAACGCCCGAGTACAACCCACTTCATAAACATCCGGTTCCCGTGAATGACCCTGTATAATCGGATTATATACTAGTCCCGTTAAATATTTGACGATCATTGGGCGTTTCAATTTTATATTGTTTACACAACCATTGTTTCTTATTTTCTTCCCCAGCAACTTTTCGTGTCATTTCAAAAAAAAACTGAATATTCGCTTTAAATGTAATGATTAACAAAACGAAACCGAATTCTATTTTTTTTTTTTTTTTTTTTTTAAATGAAATAAAAATTGAATTAAATATTTAGCCCCAAAATGGGCGATTTTATAAAAACGCTAGCAAGGAAAAGATTAGCTGGAGCATCCTTTTCTTCTGACAAACAGCAGTTCACAGTACCATGGACAAAGACTATATTATAACGTTGCTTTTAAAATAAAAAAAAGTTCTCTTCCCAACATCAGTTAATATAAAAACAAAAAAAAACCTTTTATTTTATGATTTCGATTCGGTCGGAAAATAAAGAATTACGCTGTACACATGCTTGACTTGCCAAAGAGATTACATTTTATTTAAATAACCTTACATTTCCGAATTAAACAATTATTGCGTCAAAACTATTATAACCGGAAAATTTTTTCGTCCAAATTTTGGACGATAACAATGAGAAATATTATTAGGTAGTTAATCTTTTTTTAAATTTGTTTTTGCCTGTTTTATACGGCTGTAAATCTTATTAGGATAAAAATTAATGAAAGAAATACGTTTCTTTAATTTTGTGTGAAAGCAAATATTAGTAATGAAATAAAACTGCGTTAAACGAAGCAGAAAGGATCGTAAAATTAAATAAGATAGAATTTAAAGTAAAAATGTTGAGTAATGCAACAACCGTATTTTTTGTCTTAATTAAAGAAATAATTTTACGAGTAAATTTTAATATATTATATGACAAAAGTTTTATATCGATTAAATTATGTTTATTTCTAAACGGAATATTGTTTATCATAAGGCAAAGAATTAGTTTGCAAGGTAAAATAAAAAGCATTATTCTAAGTTTTTATGTTTAGTAAGAACTATGTGTGATAAATCAATTTTAAATTAACTATTTACTACTTTCATAAATATTTATTAAACGCGATAATAACTAGTTTTATAATCCAGCTGATTAATTCAGCACTGAAGATACTCCGACAATATTCCCGTACAGATCACGATATAAATGTTATTAAACACGGTTTCCTTTACCTAAAAAAACAAATTAACTTTCAACTATAAAACAAACCATTCATATACTTAATTCCTGCAAAGGTAATGTTAGACTAATAAAGAAGTACGACTTCATTATTTCTGTAATGCGTAATTTTAAATCGCTCATAGTCTGCGAATAGAGTCCTTGACATATGGAATATCATGATACGGGAATTAAAAATATTTAAATCCGTAGCAGTTTGAAAAAAGAAATAACTCCTTGTTGAAATTTTAATAAATTCAATACTTAACATTTTGGTTCAAAATTTTACAATAATTAATATCCTTTTAAACATCCGATGACTCTTAATTCTTTTCATTTCTTCTGTCTTGACTGCCTATCGCTAACGACAATGAATTATTTTGAGCTAACAACTTTCATATTATGAACTAATTATACTGATTTTTCCAGATTGCATGGATATTATCTCGTACAATAAAAATATTTAATATAAAAATAATAGACACTGAAAATTTACCACATTGTCAGAAATATTTTACTACTCCTGTCATCCTAAAATTCTACAAACAGTTTCTTCTATACAGCATTTTCCTTTTACAAGTTATAACATATCTAAGCATATTTACAGTTTTACTTTGTTACAAAATAAAAATTCAATACCTTGAAAAATTCATCGACTATTTTTGCTGATATTCAATAAGATTTTTAATAGCTAAATTGTTAATCTAAAAATAAAAGATTTAAACTTGCGCAATAACTTAAGAGAACGAATTAAAGAACAAAAAAAATAATTAAAAAAAAACGACATGCTAATGAAAACTGACCATTTACTGATATATTCTGTAGTGGCATAAAACCTTGCAAGAGATACTAATTAATATCACTATTGTATAATTAACCAATCTGTTTTCTAATAGTTTGTATAAAAATTCAAGCCGTAATTCTTGAATAAGTTACGAAAACTATCACGTTTGAACGGAATACTAAGCCGGTAAGCAAAAGAAGGAATCCTAATAAATAAAAAACGAATATTTTCCCTTACAAAAGTTTTCCAAAATGTCTGACTTACGCGTTTTAAATGACTAGATTTGGATTTTGTCTAATTTGTATCAAACACATAGAATAGATAAACATAAGAAGTTAAACATACTGTCGTCTATCATAAAAAAAAATGATTGATGATACAGTATTCAGGTTCGCATTTCTATTTTCAATTATTTCATAAACGTGAAATTAACAAAAAAAAAAAAACCACAATGAATACCTTTTTTACACGGTTCCGAAAGTGCTAAAAGGGAATTTGTACTCTGAATACTCTATGGCTTAATTGCTCTACGTTACCAAAGCTGCAGAAAAATCATCAATTTCACTTATTTATTAAAAAATATATCGAACAAGCAAATAAAAAGAAATTTTTTACGTTCACAAAGAACTGACACTAATTATTTATAAATTTTACTCCGTATAATTTTAAATTTAATAAACGTTAACTTATCAATGGATCTGAAATTTAAGTTCGGCCATTATTAAATCTGAGTAAATGGGAGAAGAAAATATCTGATAAGTACGATGATTAAAAAATCAATGTGACTCATACATTCAAGGCAAACAAGAAGAAAATTCTATCGTACCAATGAAGCGTTGATGGGTGGCTTTTTAATATAAATGCATCGAAGCGACGTAATAAACAATATTCAAACGTATAAATGAAAATGAACTAATAGCGGTGACCGTTTCATCAGTTCTTATGTGACAGTAGTTGTTTAGAATTAAAATTACATAAAGCAATAAATGAAAATTTAACGACTTACTTTCTTGTAGAGGACGGTTTCAGATACCAAGAAATTGACACAAATCGAATCGAAGAATAACTTTTGGTATCAAATTCAAAAAATTAAGAAAGTTTTTACTTACTCGACTTACACTCGGGAAGTCGAGTACAGCAACTTTACCCAGTTATTTTAATTATGAGGTCTAATAGTAAAAAATGTATTAATTAGTTAACAAGCTGATCTCAAACAATAATAAGAAAATACTCTTTAATACAACTGTCCAATGTAATGCATATGTGCGTGCAAGAGCTTCTCTACCTAATTTTTGAATTTCAATTTTTACTACATAAATATGATCATTTTATTATATAAATTTAAAATATCTACTCAACGGTGTCTATGGCCTAGAAATAAAATATTTTGAAGTATTAAACAAACGATCACTAAATTACAAATTAGAATGCAGCTAACTAAACAAAGACGATTATACGAACAATGGGGTAATGTACTATACTTAATTAATTAGGGAAAAAATTACCTCCTGAATAGATTTAATAAAAACCATACCGTTCACCAATAAATTACAAACATAAATTTCGGGAATTTTATAACGAAATTACACTAGCAATTAATTTAATTAAAACTGTATAGTTGCTTCAAAGTAAGATTTGCATATGAAGACACCTACAGTGAATTCAACAGTTTGAACAGCTTTAGTTACGAACAATTTCAATCAAAATACAGAGCCGGTATCCAACATGAAATCGTAATTTCTATCTGATCGAGCAAATTTTTTTTTTTTACAAATCTGTTTAAAAATAGAAATAATCCAATCCGAATGTATAAGAAAAAATCAAGTAGTCTTTTTCACTATATAAATTAAGCATAAAATTTTATCAACTCCTTTCAGACTTTGTATTTTTTCACAGCAAATTTATTGCTAATTAAATACGCCTAAAAAATACCGCAATAAACGAATACTAAACAAAATAAAAAATGCAAAAAATCTTCATTAAGTTTACTGTATAAGGAACATATCAGTTTGATTAACTTAAAACAAAAAAACACATAATATTCATGTATGTACTGTTACTTCTTTTTGTTGCAGTTATTAAAGACGATCGAAAGCTGCAGTTGTACTTATAACTAACATTCCTTAATTTAATAATATATGTTATTCCTCATTTAAAAAAGAAAAATATCTGATAATTTACTTACCATTATTTCAAAGAAATTCCACCGGCAAAAAAATTATTCAAAATAGGATCCAAAACCGAAAATAAATTAATTTAAATAAAGGCAACTTTTTCTTTGCACTTTTTAAACACGAAAGTAAAATCCGTTAAAAAAATTATAGCGTATTTAAACGAAAGAATAATTTAAGTCACATTAAGTATAAATGAAGTTAAGCTGCAGTAAATATTTTTAATTACAGTATTCGTAATGTTTAATAAAATATCGAGTAAAGCAAGCAGATAATTACTAGGGCAAAAAGATGAATAGCAGATCAATACATGAGGGTGGAATAAAGGCAAGCCTGAAAGACAAAGACTGTCTCAATAGAGAAGAAGAACAGCACACCGAGACATAACACAGGCGACTGCTTGGCGGTGGCGCACACACATTGCACGCCGAGCATCTGATGACGATTACACCAGCATAGCCAACATACATATTATAGTCAAAATATCCCACCCGTTTATTCTTTACTGCTTTCTCTCTCTGCGGTAATGTACCGTAATATGTACGCCCACCAGTCACAGTATTAATCCGAGAGAAACACGCCTGCAGTTTTACCAGTAATAATCATTAATAAATTAAGTAGGACAATAATATTAAAATATGTTACATTTATAACGGTTATTTTCACGAAGAATAATTAGATCTTGTAAGATGTAAGAAATAACCCCAAAAAAAATATACAAATTGCTTCTGACTGAAGAAAATCATGTTATAACTGGTAACAAAGAAAAACATAATTTTTTTCTAAAATACTGTGATTATAAATAATCGAAACATAAACTTAACATAGTACATAAATAAAATTAAAATAAATCATATTTGTTTTAAAATTATAACTAGTAAAACAATACCACGTCTCTTACTTTATTCAAAATGGTTTTTATTGATAAGAAACACTAAAACAAATAATTAATAACCCATAACATAAAACGAGGTAGAAAATTAGGCCACCACAAACTGATTTCAATGATAATGAAGTTACATGAACACAATTTAGCAACAAAATCATAAAATCTAGATATTTGCATAATTTTATTTACGTATACCTCTAATAATTATGAAAACTTTAAAACAATGAAGATATTTTTTAATTCAAAGCATAACTTTTTGTTACACTAGAAATGATAAACTAATTTTCGTACTGCTTGTTTATTTATTATACTGTTGCTTATTGTTTAATTTAAATAAATAAATTAAACAATAAACAACAGCCGTAGTTTAATGCGTTTAATACACGATTATCCTCACAGAATAAGATTTTTGTTTACGAAACTACACCTTTTTTTATAATAAAAAAAACTCGTTATGCTTGAATTAGCTTTTTTCACCTAATATAATAATTTCTTTCAGTGAAAAATGTGTGTGTGTGCGCGCGCGCGAGGGGATAATATAATGTATTTGGTAATAACTTATCGTATTTTACTTCGGAAAATATCACAAACAATAAGAAAAAAACAATTTTAATATTAAAATTAAGATGCTACGATTTGCTGATGATATAGTATTTCTAGCCGAGAGTAAAAAGGATTTAGAAGAAACAATGAACGGCATAGATGATGTCCTACGCAAGAATTATCGCATGAAAATAAACAAGAACAAAACAAAAGTAATGAAATGTAGTAGAAATAACAAAGATGGACGGCTGAATGTGCAAATAGGAGGAGAAAAGATTATGGAGGTAGAAGAATTTTGTTATTTGGGAAGTAGAATTACTAAACATGGACGAAGCAGGAGCGATATAAAATGCCGAATAGCACAAGCTAAACGAACCTTCAGTAAGAAATATAATTTGTTTACATCAAAAATTAATTTAAATGTCAGGAAAAGATTTTTGAAAGTGTATGTTTGGAGTGTCGCTTTATATGGAAGTGAAACTTGGACGATCTGAGTATCTGAGAAGAAAAGATTAGTAGCTTTTGAAATGCGGTGCTATAGGAGAATGTTAAAAATCAGATGGGTGGATAAAGTGACAAATGAAGAGGTGTTGCGACAAATAGATGAAGAAAGACGCATTTGGAAAAATATAGTTAAAAGAAGAAACAGACTTATAGGCCGCATACTAAGGCATCCTGGAATAGTCGCTTTAATATTGGAAGGACAGGTAGAAGGGAAAAATTGTGTCGGCAGGCCACGTTTGGAATATGTAAAACAAATTGTTAGGGATGTAGGATGTAGAGGGTATACTGAAATGAAACGACTAGCACTAGATAGGGAATCTTGGAAGAGCTGCATCAAACCAGTCAAATGACTGAAGACAAAAAAAAAAATATTAAAATACATTAAAACTAAAAATTGTGTAAAGAAAATAACTCAAGAGTTTACTGAATAATTACTCCTACTTCAAATGTTTGAATATTTTATTTATGAAATTAATGTAAACTTCTTTATTCAAAATATATATATATATATTAAAAAAAATGATAAAAATATACAAATAAAGAAGCCAGAAACTTATTTCTACAAAAAATAAAAGTACACTTCTCTATTAAAACAGAGTATTACAAACTGTTTTCCTTTACTCAGAAAAATCCTTCGACTAAGAGAAATCAAAAGGTCCTTTTATGCTTCCGTTGCCATTTCTAATGAAGTACTGATGTATTAAAAAGATCCTTCCACCAGATTATTTAAAATAAGATAAAAAAATTCTGTCTTACAGAGCGAAATTACTCTGTTGACAAATTAAAAATATCTTGAATTTTCTGCAAATTCACAAAATTCACTTTACAATTTTCTTGTGATTATTATTTTTGAATATTATCATGGACTTGCACCAATTTTTATTTTCTTTAATAACGCTGTTCTGATCCGTCTAAGTAAATGCGGAGGAAGTTTCTTTTTAATACATGTACTACAAAATATTGACGTGATGACAATAAATTCCATTATATATAAAAAGAAAAATTTTATTCTGCTGTTTAGGGTTAAATAAGTTCAGTAAAACTGATGAACAGCGGTAGCTTTAAATAATAGTGCACTTTAAATTAATTTGAGTAATATAAATTTACTGTTTCAATTAAATAGTATACAAGTATGAATTTATACGATGCAAGTTATTTTTTTTTTGTCTTCAGTCATTTGACTGG
This sequence comes from Lycorma delicatula, assembly GCF_047948215.1. Classification (NCBI taxonomy): domain Eukaryota; kingdom Metazoa; phylum Arthropoda; class Insecta; order Hemiptera; family Fulgoridae; genus Lycorma; species Lycorma delicatula. The sequence goes on along the minus strand of NC_134455.1, from coordinate 6,493,490 downwards.
TTTGATGCAGCTCCCCAAGATTCCGTATCTAGTGCTAGTCGTTTCATTTCGGTATACCCCCTACATCCTACATCCCTAACAATTTGTTTTACATATTCCAAACGTGGCCTGCCTACACAATTTTTTCTTTCTACCTGTCCTTCCAATATTAAAGCGACTATTCCAGGATGCCTTAGTATGTGGCCTATAAGTCTGTCTCTTCTTTTAACTATATTTTTCCAAACGCTTCTTTCTTCATCTATTTGCCGCAATACCTCTTCATTTTTCACTTTATCCCCATCCATCTGATTATGAAAAATATTCTACAGTACCAGATTTCAAAAGTTTCAATCTTTTCTTCTCAGGAACTCCGATCGTCCAGGTTTCAATTCCATATAAAGCTTCAAACAAATACTTTCAAAAATCGTTTCCTGACTTTTAAATTAATTTTTGATGTAAACAAATTATATTTCCGACTGAAGGCTCGTTTTGCCTGTGTTATACGGCATTTTATATCTCTCCCGCTTTGTCCATCTTTAGTAATTCTACTTCCCATAACAAAATTTGTTCTACCTCCACAATCTTTTCTCTTTCTATTTTCACATTCAGTGGTCCATCTTTGTTATTTCTACTACATTTCATTACTTTTGTTTTCTTCTTGTTTATTTTCATGCGATAGTTCTTGCGTAGGATTTCATCTACGCCGTTCATTGTTTCTTCTAAATCCTTTTTACTCTCGGCTAGAATTACTATATCATCAGCAAATCGTAGCATCTTTATCTTTTCACCTTGTTCTGTTACTCCGAATCTAAATTGTTCTTTAACATCATTAACTGCTAGTTCCATGTAAAGATTAAAAAGAAACGGAGATAGGGAACATCCTTGTTGGACTCCCTTTCTTATTACGGCTTCTTTCTTATGTTCTTCAATTATTTCTGTTGCTGTTTTGTTCCTTCTTCTTAGGGTTGCTATAAGTCTTAGTCGCTTTTAAATTTTGTTATTTTTACTGATTTCTCTAAGAAAAGTACGGTTACATTCGGTTGCATAGTGAGAGTGGGGAATGAAAATGAATTTCTTTATGTTTTGCGTTATGAGGAGTACATTCCTTATATATTTATTTATAGGCCTATGTATAAAATTCTGTGATTTTAAATCTCCAAAAATACTACATCAATTTCATTGAAATTTAGATGCGTTGTAACAGTGTATCGAAGTTCTGCACGTGAAAATTTTATGAAGATTAGTTGAGTATTTCTTGAGTTATGCTCAATTAAAGTCAAAAAATTTCAGCGGGGCAAGTGAGAAAATATGTAACTTCACATTACATTACATTTTTTTAAATAACAAAAGGTCGGTCTTCTTACGCAGAACTGAGCAAGATTTTTTTTTTTATATAACATCAATTCGAAACTGAATTAAAATTAATTAGTAAGTAGTTACTAACAATAATATTTAGTAAAAATCAAAAGAAAACAATTATCGATCGTAAATAAGTACTCTTTACGATTTAAATAAAAAAGAATGGGCTTTATTTATATATAACATTGGTGCTGGGTAGGACAAAACCGGTTCTTTACACGAAAAATTAAACGTTCATACGATTTAGTTACTGCATTATGGACATTATAAAGACAAGAACCGAATTTAATTACTCTTGCTTATTTATGTAATTACCTTTTTTTTCTGTTTTTGAATTATGACTCCGAAATTTATTGATTAATATTTAATGAACTACACAACAACAAGAATACTCTGTAAGAACAAAACATTAGAAATTCTATAAAATATTTTTAAATTCTACCTTTTTAAAATAACATCAACATTTCCATTATCCATAAAATAAAATCGATTTCTATATTACGTAACCAACACTAACTTTCAAAACTATTAACGCTAAATAAATGCAGAGTTATCCTGATGCAATGATCAATCAGTTCATATTTAACCGACCGGTGGTCGCCAACTATTTTAATCGTATAGACTGTACACAGATGCAGACATGGCACGAACTTAATGTTAGTCCGATCCTTGACCTTCACGCATCAATCTAAGGCGGTCGGCGGGTATGCATTCGTACAAAAAAACGTCTGTGCAACACTTCAAGGCATGCAGAGCCCAATATGCGGCAACCCACTGATTACATTAAATGATCTTACTATTCTACATCAGTTAAAGAATTGAACAGTTAATTACAATAATGCAGCTGAGCCAAATTCGGACAAAAAATGAAAAGTAAATTGCACACGTGTTTTATGTGAAAATTAAATATGTATATGAATTTTATATTAATCTTTATTACATTTAAATGCAATAACGCATTGATGTACATTTTAAAATTGCATTCTACGGTGATATTAATTATCCCGAATAGTAGTATTGTTCTTTTTTTTTGTCTTCAGTCATTTGACTGGTTTGATGCAGCTCTCCAAGATTCCCTATCTAGTGCTAGTCATAATTCGAAGAATTCTCGGGGTTTTTAACTTACTCACTACGAAGTGTTTCCAAATTCGTTTATGTTTATTAGGTTTCGTGCTGTCTGTTTCATGCCAAAACTTTTGAGCAAATGACACAGAAGGACCTTCTTCTTCATTTACTTCGGCACTTTTTTTTTTGTCTTCAGTCATTTGACTGGTTTGATGCAGCTCTTCCAAGATTCCCTATCTAGTGCTAGTCGTTTCATTTCAGTATACCCTCTACATCCTACATCCCTAACAATTTGTTTTACATATTCCAAACGTGGCCTGCCTACACAATTTTTTCCTTCTACCTGTCCCTCCAATATTAAAGCGACTATTCCAGGATGCCTTAGTATGTGGTCTATAAGTCTGTCTCTTCTTTTAACTATATTTTTCCAAATGCTTCTTTCTTCATCTATTTGCCGCAATACCTCTTCATTTGTCACTTTATCCACCCATCTGATTTTTAACATTCTCCTATAGCACCGCATTTCAAAAGCTTCTAATCTTTTCTTCTCAGATACTCCGATCGTCCAAGTTTCACTTCCATATAAAGCGACACTCCAAACATACACTTTCAAGAATCTTTTCCTGACTTTTAAATTAATTTTTGATGTAAACAAATTATATTTCTTACTGAAGGCATTCCCAAAATTTAAGTACTCTTGAGAATACTTTATTGATTCTATTTTCGAAGCCACGCTCTTCTGTGCACTAGTTGATGCTCCACTATCGTCTAATGCTCGCTTACGCCTACTTAAAAATTTATCTATGATTCTGTATAAATTGAACTGCTGTGAATATTAAGTACCGTGAATTGCAATTAACACGCAAATTACAAGATACACATTCACGATAGATTCGTTAGCGATAGAAGTTAGACTGGCTAGAGAACTGAACGAGCTGCAACATTTATATACGTTTCGGTCGCGCAGACGTTCCAGAATGTTCGACACATATCGGAGCCACGAGAATGTCCGATACGGTGAATGTAAGACAGAGAGAAATAAAGATATAACGAGTAGAGATACAACTTGTTTTGTCAATACAGCGGTTCGTTGTTGTCAAATATCAATAAATTTACTTATTCTTGGTAATTTGTAAGATTTGTAATTAAGATCGTAGTGCACCTTTAACGTCAAAATACTCAGAATCCATTATTATTGTATACATTGTTAATGTATAAGAGAATGAGCGCGATGAAAATTAAGATTGAAAATTGGGTCGCAAATACTGAAAGGTTGACAAACCCTGCAGTAAGGTATTATATAAAAAAATCATTTTAATTATATTTTCTTATTTTTATTTTACATTATGTTTTCCCACAGTTACTTTTGTTAATTATATTTTTTTATAATGGATTTTCTTTCTTAATTTTTATATATATTTTTTTTTAAATACATAACATAAGAAAATTTTTTGTCTTTTTTCTGGTAGAAAAGTAAAAGTTTGTTATAGTTATTTTCGCTCATTAAAAAATAATCAAACCCTAAATATTATAAAAAGTACATATAGAGTGTTTCATTTTAGTTCAAACGTTACTTTGATTGGAGGGGACACCTCAGGTTCCTTGAACCTTCAACTGGAATGGTGAGATTGGAGTTAACCTTGAACTTGACCGTTATTTCAAGGTTAACTGATTTTTTAATGGAATGACCTATTTTTGACCCCATCAGTGAAAAGAGGAGAAAATTTTTCATTGAAATATGTGATCAAAATATGACCTTGGACCTTTTTTTGAAGGTCATACCTTCCTAATTATAATAGACAGCGTTAAACGAGTTACACGTTTTTGAAGATCATACAGTATTCCTGGAACATTTGTATTCCAGGCCATTTATTTCGGAAACTATGAGAAAGAGCATAAAAATGACTACATTATCGTATAACATTATCTCTGATGGTTAGCCTATGACCTTCAAAAAAAGGTCCAAGGTCATATTGTAATCATATATTTCAGTGTATATTTCAATATATTTCTGCTCTTTTCATCGGTGGGGTCAAAAATAGGCTATTACATTTAAAATATTGTTTCAACCTTGAAAAAGTCAACGTCAAGTTCAAATCCAAGGTCACCACGAGGTGTCCCTCTCCAATTTGAATAACTTTTGTTGAGGTAATTTTTTTTTGTATTGTGCGCCTGTGACGGTTAAAATGAAATGCTCTGTATATTAATAACTTAATACTTTGTACCTATTTAAAAATACAGTAATCTTGGACTTCTAAGGAGAAACAGTACTCCTTGAACTATTAATAGTTTAAATTTAATACAAGTTTTAAACAATCATCAAAAATAATTTAATTTTTTTTCGATTCAGAAGCAATTTAAATCGTGCACAATACTTCCGAATCGAATAGAGTTGACAACTATATTTTGGATACGGTACACCACTATTGCATTAAATATTTTTGGTAATGGAGGTGAACAAAAGGCATCTGTAGAGGAAGAATAGATGAAAAGCGGAAAGGAACGATTTTGCTGTTCTCAATCACTTTTAGAAGAATGAATAGCACGCAGTTGATTCAACTACGAGTCCCATTCTATAAACACGTTTTTCTTTTTTCATACTACATTTTCCAGTCGACTTTTTATCAATTACTATTTAACGTAATAATACTCAACTATTCAACTTTTATGTAGGTTAAATTCAAGGACCTGTTAGTATAAATAAAAAAACGATACAAAAAAAAAAAATTTTTGTCATCCCTAAACAAAATTAGGAAATTTTTACAGGCTAAATTGTTAATTCATACGGGAATAATGTTTCTAGAGCGATCCTATTTAAATATTAATCGTTCGTAAATTTAAATGTTTCACGATTTTATTCTCCATTCTTTTCTTTACTATTTATTATTTTAACGTTACTAAGTGCAAAGTAACTAATTATTTCCTAGTATTCTATTTTGTAATTTAGTATGAGTTTTTCTCGTTACTTTTCTTCATATTCTCTCAGCAGACATTTTTTGTATTACAATCCTACACGATCGTTCATTTTAGTATTTTAAGTCCATGAACCCATTTATAGCTATCGTTTTATATACAGCATTTATATTTACATTTACATTTATACAGACATTACATTTTTTTTTTTAGATTAGTTTAATATCAAAATATTTGCGAGCACTGTAAACGGTTGGTCTTATCCGATATAATTCTCATAGATCATAAAACCACTACAACCATACTGGTATGAAGTAGCCTACTTTATTAACAATATGAAAAATGAACGTCCTAATAATTAAGTGATTCAGCAGAATAAGTAAAATTATCATAGAAGGTTGTGATCGATGCAACGATTAGGCATGCTACCTACAGCATATTTTATTTTAGAATTTTCAGTTCATAATTTCAACTAAATGTATAGAAATGTTATAATTGTTAATCATATGCTCTGACCTTCCTGTGACCTCATAATTTTTTTTCTCCAACAATACAAATTACATCGCGCTGAATAAATATGAAATGTGTATTAATGTAGTGATTGATCACCTTCGTCATTCGGACCAATAAATAAATCTTTTATTTAATCGGTACAATATACATATATAAAAATACATTATATTGATCATCAAAAACACTACTCCACAAATAAAAACAAAAACTGTCCTAGCATTTGGCTGGATAGATCAACAGAAATCCTTGTGTGGCAAATCCTTGATCGAATCAGCATCGTAAAAAAAAACGTGTAAGTTATTTATTAGTGTCTACATTAATAATTAAAAATATAAATACATAATATATTGTATCAAATATATGAAGATAAAAAAATATCACCGCAAATCAAAAGACTTTAATGAATCTTCTTTGAGCATATAGTTTCGTACACGTTAAACGGAATGCAGAAAATTCAATTTCCTGTTTTTTACATATTTTAATCGATACTGTAGTATTTAAAAATTCATTGACGGATTAACATTCTTTTTGTAAAACAAATTATTTTATTAGTATTTCAAATTAATCGGTGAGAAAATATTTAAATGTTTTGGTAACTTTGATTTAAATGTTTTGACTGGTTTGATGCAGCTCTCCAAGATTCCCTATCTAGTGCTAGTCGTTTCATTTCAGTATACCGTCTACATCCTACATCCCTAACAATTTGTTTTACATATTCCAAACGTGGCCTGCCTACACAATTTTTTCCTTCTACCTGTCCTTCCAATATTAAAGCGACTATTCCAGGATGCCTTAGTATGTGGCCTATAAGTCTGTCTCTTCTTTTAACTATATTTTTCCAAACGCTTCTTTCTTCAACTATTTGCCGTAATACCTCTTCATTTGTCACTTTATCCACCCATCTGATTTTTAACATTCTCCTATAGCACCACATTTCAAAGGTAACTTATTAAAAATTACAAAATAAATTACCGGAAGTATATAACAATGTCTTTTCTCGTAAGCCGAAACATTGCGTTAAATTGCACTCAAAGAAAACAAGTTCTCTTGTTTAGCTAGAATAAAAGTGGATATTGTAAATTTAAAAAAAATTATTATTCTTTTTATCTAAGGTTGCATATTCATACGCCTAAATAACACGGATAAGTTAATACTTTTAATTTACTAAAAATCGGTCTATATGATTTGCATTTAAGGGAACTAAATAACGATTTGATAGCCCTTTTCTATAATCTAGAAACTCCTTCTGACTTTTTAGGAGAGCCCAAAGAGATGATTATTGTACTTTAAAGTGGATTGTACGAAGACATAAGTATTCAACAATAATAACAAGATTGTTTCATATTATGATTTTTATGTTGTAAAACAAAACGGGTTGATTTTTCGATCGATTAAAATTTTTTAAAATCAATTCGATCGTTCAAAAAGACTTTTTAATCTAACAGAACATTTACAAAAAATCGGTTAACGATAACATAAATATTATCGTTATCGTTAATTTGAATTCTATCAACACAATCGATCATAAAAGTAACGAAACAAAATAAATTGCTTCATTCCGCATTACAAGAAAGGGGGAATAAAAATCTACTACGATAATCTATGCATCATCGTTATCTACGGTTTTGTAATACGTAGGCACAGGGATAAGACAATTCAAGAAAAATAGGTAAATACTACTTCCATGACAAAAATTTTCCTTGTATAAAAAACGACACCGATTAGTTTACGTGCGTGTAAACCATCGAAGGGAATAATGTTGTGTAATAAAAAAATAACTCCGTTAAAAAAAAATAAACTTATAAAAAATTCTATTTGAATACTCAGTATAGTAACAAGTAACTTAAGAGATATGAAGTATAGAGAGTTATAAACGAATGTTACTAGCAGATAAATCAATTACTTTAATAAAACAACGAATGAATTTTCTTTTTTTTTCTTAGCAATTTCAGAAATGAGGTTAGTGCACTTCGATTTTTTTTTTATTCTATCATAGAAAAGAAAATTAGAAATATTAAACAACTTCTTCAGGCCTTGAAACGATTTTTATTTTCATTAAAATTCCTCTAAATTACTCTTTATATTCTTGTGTAACTGGGTCGAACTAACTAAATGGTTTTCATAATATTATCGATTTATTTCTCTGTCCATCCGCATATATTATGTTTTACATATCCTTTTCCCTCAACGATACCGAAGAATATAAATTCGGTTTATTCTCAAATACTTTTGTATTTACTTTTCCACTTAGAGTACGTATACGTAGGCAATTACATGCGCAAATTATAAATAAATTATGATTTGCGCATACAACAACAAAAATTGCGAATTGAGTAAAAATTGCTCGCGCGCATTAGGGCAATTTGAACGTCATTACTAAAATTATCCCGTTAATCTACCCCATTTTCCTTTGTAGTTTTATCTGTTTTTGTTTATTTTTCGGTAAACGTAAACATTTTATTGTCATCTCGTAGTAAAAATAAAACATTGATAATTATATTTTTATGCATAACGGACTGAATACTCGTACCAGCCTAGTTTTCTAAATACAAACCAACCCTTATAATAAGTTCTCTTTACATTTATTTAATAAAAGTACAAATACTCCAGCGGTATTTATTCATGTTTTATCCGTAATAAATATAAAACAGCCGGTTTCTAACATCTAAACTGTTAAGTCGATTTGATAAAAATTCAGATCTCTTTTATCTTTTTACATCCGGTCGTTTGGAAATAGTTTAACTAAACAAACTTGGTTAATTTTTAGCTCTATCTAATCTACGGTTACATCGGTGACGCAGTTTTATCATATCTGGTTTTCATTTAAAAGTTTCTGTGGCACGAATCCCGGAACATAATTCTTAACTCATAACTTCACCAATGATAACTTAGGGCAGTAATTTACGTGTTCAGTAAATATGTACAGGATGTCCTATATAAAACGCAACCCATCAATCACTCATCCATGAAATTTCAAAAGTCAAGCTTACTCCCCTACTCGTTACTGAAATGGACTCGTCCAACATCTGAACATCGCGGCGAAGCAGTAGAACACTACCGATAGTAACAACAATGCAATCATAACGTTCAGTGTATTGCTACAGACAAGATGGTGTTTTCGCTAGATGAACGTGTTTTCATTGTCGAGTCGTATTTCAGTACGAAATCAGTAGTTGCAGTGCAAGATTTGTTTCGCCATAAGTACCCAGATAAACCAGCTCCTAACAAATCATCAGTATTAAGGTTGGTCGCAAAATTTAGAGAGACCGGTTCTGTTAATAACAAGGAACACCAAAGATCTGCGTCAGTGTTAAATACAGATACAGTCGCTGAAATCAAAGACCGATTACTCGCCTCGCCAAATAAATCGATCAGACGTTTGTCTGCTGAAATTAATTTGTCTAAATCAACTGTTGATCGGGCGACCAAACGATTACAATTATGACCTTATCGCATTCAAACGGTTCATCAATTTCTTGAGCCCGACAAAGAAAAACGGCTACAATATTGTCACGGATCCGTCGATTTCTGCGCGAGGGAATTAATGTTATGGATTCGTTATTTTTCACAGATGAAGCACGGTTTCATTTGGACGGCTACGTTAACAGCCAAAATAGTAGAATTTGGAGCGCTGAAAATCCCCACGTTTATCACGAAAAACAATTACACCCGCAGAAGTCGGGCGTGTGGTGCGCGATATCGCGGAAGAAAATAATCGGTCCTATTTTTTTCGAGTACACCATTAATGCAGAACGATATCAGGATATTTTATTTCAGTTCATCGGACTCTTGGAAGAGGAAGACGGACACTGCTGGCTACAACATGACTGTGCGACATCGCACTATGCAGATTCAACTTCTGATTTCGTCGAGGAATTCTTTGGTAATCGTGTTATCGGTCGAGGCTTGTGGCCACCATGATTTCCAGATTTGACTGCGACGGATTTTGTTCTATGAGGTTACCTCAAAGAAAAAGCCTACAGTAACAAACGATCAACACTAGAACAATCGAAAGTCAATATTGAACAAGCTGTATTAAATATCCAGCCACAAACTTTGAAAAAAGTTGCAAGAAACGCTGTAAAAAGAATTGAAGCTTGTATTCAAGAAGATGGCGGCCACTTCCAACATTTACTGTAAATGTAAGGTAATGGATGGTAATAATAAAAATTACATTTACATTTACACATGCCTTTTTATTATTTCAATACCTACCAATATAAGGTTGGGTTGCGGTTTATATGAGACAGCCTGTATTTAATTAGTATGTATACTAATAATAATAATCATTATTATTATTAATTATGCAAACGAATGTATACTATCAATACCTTTTTTATACATCATATAACATTTGAGATTTCGAACGCATATGAAAAATTCAGATCTTTTAACAAGTTAACTAGCGAAATCTCTTTTAACATTTTTCCTTTGAAAAGAATAATTAAAATTTTAAGGAGTGTTTTTTATAATTCCCAAAAAAAATTGTCACTAAAACTTTCTTTATAAACGCATTGATTTTATTTCCAAGGAATAAATTTTTTAATTATTATTATAAAAATAATATAATTACTATTAATAAGTAAAATAAATAAATGAGTTAGAATAAATATCCGATATACTTTTTAAGACCCGTACCTTATGTATTAATGTATTTGTATCTTATTATATAATGTAAACACAAGAAAGTCTTATTTGTAAAGGATCCTGTAGCAGGGAGTCTTAACAGTCTTTTTAAAGCCATCACTGTTTTCCAAATAATATAGAAAGGAGTAGCGCGTCGTGAATGAGGAAGGGAGGTTTAAGATTGGCCAAACGGGTTGTCCTTAACGGAAGAAGCGGTAGTTAGCTGTTGGTGGGGCAAAATTTACAGGGAGGAAGGAGTAAAAAAAGGCAATCTAACCCAAGTAATTGTATGTTACGATGCCTTAACGCTTAAATGGAAAAGATTTGCCTATAAACGTGTCACAGATCTTCTACCTAATACTAGTAACTTTCAAATTACTGACTTTTATACTAGATTCAATATACATAAAAATAATATATTCAAATAACCATATTACTATTATTAAATTGTAACAGACATCTGTAAACAATTTAAGCGAATGAATAAATAAATTGCTCTTTATCACGTTACTAATATATAAAATAATAATTCTAAAATATAAAAACACAATAATAAAATTACATGATTTTTCATAATTTATCAGTAACGTTTCTATTATTATTATTTAGTAATAACAACTGAATTTTTTTTTTAATCTTATTCATACGATTTTGAAAAAAATATGAGTTGATTTCGCAAAAATCGACTTGAGAACAAATGAACCGATTCGGATGAAGTTGAGATTACAAACCTTATCAGCAAAAATCGAAATACGTAGATTTTAGATACAATAACAGTCATCACTTGATGAGGTCGCTCTTATTTTAAAACATTTATTGTTTGTACTGAACTTTAACAGCGTGATTCGACAGTTTGGAATCTTACTGACAATCGATCAACACTATCTATCAGTAATCCTGGTATCGTTTATAATTTTTTAACGTAAAAATAAAAAAATAAAAATATTTTATTCCGATGATATAATGATTTTTTTCCTTAAAAATAATGATATAATTATTCCAAGGGAATAATATATTGTTAGGTTCGAAAACAAAAATATTTTGAGATCGGTTCGCCAGAAATTTAATGCAGCTTCCTTGATTCTGGGAGCCGTAAATAATTGGGTTTTTTCGTGTAAATGAGTTTACTTGTTACGGTTGAAGTAAGCCTATCTTACAAAAACAAAGAATAAATAATGGTCCTAAACAGAGCGAAATATAGAACTGAATCACTTTTTATAAAATCTAATGGTGTTGTTTCGCGTTCCTTTTGAGTAGATAGCCCGTTTTGTGCTATAGTTTTATTTTCAATTCTTTTTTCACTATGATGTTCTGCGGGTATTTAACAATGCTGATAATTCGTTCTTTGTGTTTTTATGGTTCGAGAAGGATGCTCTTGACCTATCATATTTACGTAAATTCCGAAGACTCAGATTTTTTGTTAAGGTTTTATTCGTTTTGTAGTTGTACACTACAAAAAGATTTAAAGTTAGAGTTTAGTTAACATTTCTTTTTACATCTCATTCTCTTTTTTATTTTTTTTTTAATATTCACTTTATTTCTAACAAATAAACCGAAATTAATATTTTCAAACTTAATCTTAAAGTAATGTATACCGATTATAAGTTTTAAGATTACAGAATTTTAATTGAAATGATTTCAAAGCATATCTTTTCGAAATGAGAAAAGATAAAAATGTTTTTTAGATAAATCTTTCCAAGAAGAACTGCCATCAAGATAATAATTGATGACTGTTTTGCATTCCTCCTCTATGAATCATGAGACCTTGTCGTTGGTGAGGCGGCTTGAGTACTCAGTGATACAGAGTGGCTGGACCGAAGGTGCAACCATATCGGAGAGGTATCTGTTGAGAGCCAGACTAAGGAATGATTCCTGAAAGAGGGCAGCAGCTCTTTCAGTAGTTGTCAGGGGCGTGAGTCAGGACGACTTAAACGGCCATATCACTCAGTCCTCTGAGTACTGCGCAGCTGAAAGCAATGGAAAACTACAGCTGCTTTTTTTCCAAGAAAATGTGGCTCTCTGCATTTTCATATAGCAATGATGGAGGCGCCTTCCTTGGTAAAATATTCCGGAAGTAAACTAGTCCCCCGTTCGGATCTCCGGGTGGGGACTACTAAGGAGGGGGTCACCAGAAAATTAAAAAAATAACATTCACGAGTCGGAGCGTGGAATGTTAGAAGTTTAAAAAAGGTTGGTAGGCTGGAAAATTTAAAAAGAGAAATTGATAGGATAAATGTGGATGTAGTAGGAATTAGTGAGGTTCGGTGGGAAGACGAAGGCGACTTTTGGTCAGGTGAAACGACTAGCACTAGATAGGGAATCTTGGAGAGCTGCATCAAACCAGTCAAATGACTGAAGACAAAAAAAAAGTTTTGCATGATTCTTGACATTTCTTATAATAAAAAATTAAAATTATAGAGGTAGAAATTAAAGACAAATTTTCTTAATTGTATCTCTAAGAGTCTTATTTTAAAACCTAAGAATGAGAAACGATCCAAAAGAAGAAAGTCTTTAGGTAAGCGATGAATCACTAAAAGCAATTTACAAGCTACTAGCAATTTTGTAACTCTATGTATAAATGATCCGTTCACATTATTATACTTAATTTACATGAATATAATATTCTAAACTTCCACTTTATATATTTCGTTAAAATAACCCAGTAATTTATGACGTTAAACAAATTAAATTATATAATAAAATTCTATAATTCAAACATTGATCTTTTAAAGGATTCAAGATTGAAGTAACAACATGTTATTAACCCTTTAATTTACTATAATATCTGAACATCCCTGTCCGGGCTTGTTTATTTTTCAGAATGTTTTTATTATGTCGGCGTGGAGTATAATCATCTAATTAAGAAAGAAAAGGATCAATTAATTAAGATATAATCTTTTGATCTTCTGTCTGGGTCTGTAAATAGTCTCTTTAAACGGGAATGATTTACGAGCAATAAGAGGGAAAACAAATGTAAATTAACTGATGATTAATTGTCTCTTCAGAGAAATTTATTTATTATTATTACATACTACTTCACTTTCAAATAAATTCATCACATATGACGTGACGCGTGTTTGTTTCGTTAAAAAAAAATTTAACTAGAACTTTTAGAAAAGCCTAGAGAAATAAATGCATTTTTGGATGTAAATGAAAATAATAATTCAAATAAACAGCTAAGAAATCATCTAAAAATAAAAGTCAATTTAATAAGAATTGAAAAAATCCAGAATACTAAATATAACGAGTAACGCATTCCATATCTTAAAATATTTTTATTTATTTTTTCTTATTTTATGTGCACTTTGTAGAATCCAATTTTAATTTTTGAAATATTTCTTAAATTTACACATCAAAGGAAATTAGAGAATTCCATCATATTTTATGCAAATAATTAGAATTTAAAACGCTGTTGATAACTCTAACGTATACAATAAACACGATGTGAAAAAAAGATACAGTTCATTGTAATACTGGGACATCGAGAAGTACAAACGAGCCTTGCGATGAGTCCAACGACCTTTCCAGTCCGCTACTCCGAGCCCGAAACAAAGAGATGCTCGCTTTGATGGCACGAATTGAAATATTTGTCTTCCGCTATCGCTCTGGTAGTACGTCATGCCGTTTCGGAAGTTCATAATCTTTCTCGTCAGCAGCGGTAATACAGTATCAAAAATATCTTTAAGTAAAACGAACAATTACTTTAAGATAATTTACTATAATTTCATAAAATGAAATGAATATAATATTTTAATACCACTGAAATCTGTTTTGAAGAGATATGTTTTTTCATTGAACATTTAATCTTGATTCAAATAATATTTACAAAATAAATTGTGAAAAATAATACGGTTTACAATCATTGAAAAAATACTTAACAAAATTTATTCTTATGGAATGAAATTATGAATGTTGCAATAGCCATAAATACATCGAAATTGTGAAATAATATCATTGTACACTAGTACGATACGTAATATATTCGAAACAACAATAATTCGATGTTTCTATTCGGTAATAAGTAATGACAAAAATAAAAATAACGAACAGGAATTTTAATCAAATTAGCGTTTAATTAAAAAAAAAAATATTAAAATACAAAGAATAGAAGTTAAAATAATTAAATACTTAGGCGAAACTAAATTATAAAAATCAGTATTATTAATATTTCAAAGTATACAAAGGTTAATAAATTCCAGAGCGTTTGATTTATTTCGATATCATTTCTCTTTCATAACAAGAAGTACAATATATCATGACATTTAATAGTCTGATATAATTTTCCCGAATGTTGAAACATCTAGTTAACTTTAATAATCCTTTTATTCTGAACATTTGAAACGGGTATTTATTCTTACAAGCGATTATAAAAAAAAAGTGTATTTCAGATATTTCTCTTTTTTTCTCAAGTCAGTAATGAAAATAAGAAAAATCTTTCTCTGATAATTTAAAAAAAAATATCGACAATGTATCCATCCTGACCCCTTAGAGGAAGATACCCATCTTGTGACGATCCCGGTCTCACACCGCCCTCTCCATTCCTAGCCCTGATGGGCTTTACCGGAGGTCATCATCTTCTAGACCATCAGTACCTGATTAAATTTCAATCATCAGTACTGCTTCTATCAAGACGGCACCGATTGCAAATGCCGCAAAAGACATTTCCATCGGTTTTGAAACCCATGAACTAGCAAAACATATTTTTTAAACTTACCTAAACCGAATCAAAAAACTGATAGCCAATAAAAAATTACCTACTGAACTACAACAAATCTCATATCCTCAAAAAAGCATACTTACATTTTAAATGTATAGTAATGGATTTTTGATATAAAATTTGATGTAACCGATCAGAATTGATTTTAATTTCAGTTTGTTTTTAGTTTATTTATACAGCACCCGATTTGGATTTTATATTTAATACCATATATTTAATTTATAATGGAACCGTAAACTGAAAAAACGAAACGTACTCAGAGCTTATCGAAAGTTAAATCTGCCGAACTATAGACACCAAAATCGGAAAGATTCAAATCTCGTACTGAAATAAAGAAACTTAAAACAAAAAACATTCGGCTCGATAATGATCTTTTCTCACAAAATTTGTTTAAATTTAATTAAAAATATTCTCGTTCACGTCTTTCTCTTTCTTTCTTTTTCCTGTTTAGCTCCGGTAACTACCGTTTAGATAATACTTCAGAGGATGAATGAGGATGATATGTATGAGTGTAAATGAAGTGTAGTCTTGTACATTCTCAGTTCGACCGTTCCTGAGATGTGTGGTTAATTGAAACCCGACCACCAAAGAACACCGGTATCCACGATCTAGTATTCAATTCCATGTAAAAATATCTGGCTTTTCTAGGACTTGAACGCTGTAACTCTCGACTTCCAAATCAGCTGATTTGGGAAGACCCGTTCACCACTAGATCAACCCGGTAGGTTTCTCGTTCACGTCTTAATCTTACTGAACTGGACTGTGAAGTTCACCGAACGTCTACTAACCAATTTAGGTTTTATTTAGTGGAGCCAGATTCATCCTTCGCCGAAATCATTTTTTTTATCCTTCGAAAACCAGCTCCTAGACGGGGAATATGCTACTAAATACTATCGTTTGAACTCAAGCTATTTTAGAGAACGCCAAAACTTAATTTCGATAGTGCGGAATAGAAGAAACATTGCATTCGAAAAGGAAAATAGGGGCAATAGCTTCGCTCAGCTATGAATATGAGACGATTTTACAAAATCTCAGCAAAGCATAGCGCGTTTTGTATGAAACAATCTAAAAAGTATTTTAGAACGTCGGCTATATTTCGATACATCGACAATATTTTCAATAGTTATCCGTCATATGACTATTTTAATGCAATTCGCCGTTCTTTTCTGATTTTTATTAACTATTTGCTTTATACGTTCCGATTATTATCTTCCTCTACAGCTATTGCATTCTACGCGTCCCTCCATCACAAAAATAAACTAAACCTTGATTTCTTAATACGCAACCGACCAAGTTTATCTCTTTACAAGATTGTTACCACTCTCTTATTCGTCTTACGCCCTCTTCCTTTTGAATTTTAACGATTAATCTAATCTTCAACACCTTTCTGCTACTCTACATTGCAAAGACATCTATTTTTTCTCTCTGTTTTCCTACCGCCCGTGTTTTACAACTATAAAAAGCTCTATTCCAAACAAATATTTCAAGAATCTAATTTTAATCCTTAAAATCTATATTTAATACCGGGAGACTTCTTTTTTTTGCAAAAAAACGTTTTCTTACGTAGGTTGACCTGTTTTTTGATGTTTCCAGCTTATATATTTTTTTAATTATATTTTTTTTAAGTTTAGTTTGCCGTATCTGGAAAAACCTTATTAATTTATGCCTGAGGATGTAGAAGGCGAGGACGTTAGGCAATTCAAATTTAGTCTTTTAAACTAAACCCACCGGGTTGGTCTAGTGGTGAACGCGTCTTCCCAAATCAGCTGATTTGGAAGTCGAGATTTCCAGGGTTCAAGTCCTAGTAAAGCCAGCTATTTTTACACGGACTTGAATACTAGATCGTGGATACCGGTGTTCTTTGGTGGTTGGGTTTCAATTAACCATATATCTCAAGAATGGTCGAACTGAGAATGTACAAGACTACACTTAATTCACACTCATACATATCATCCTCATTCATCCTCTGAAGTATTATCTAAACGGTAGTTACCGGAGGCTAAACAGGAATGAAAAAGAAAGTCTTTAAAACTAAGTTTACACGATGTTTCAACCGAATAAGTTTTTAATGGAGGTGTAATTTTACTTCTCATAGACTTTTAAAGTAAGGAATTAAATCCAAAGAAAATCGTTGGAGTCTAGAAAGTCTAAAAAAAGTCTAAAAAGTCTAAAAAGAAGTCTAAAAAAAGTGGTGCGCTTCAACGTGAATCCATTCACCGTTGATTTTTCAACTAGTAAAGTTTAGATAAATAATTGAAACTTATGATAGAATATTGTGAATTCATGTAAATAAATATTAATGGAATTTTTACCTCTCTATAAGACTTTAAAAGGTCGACGTAAATATGAAAAATACACTTTTCCCTTCACTCATTTACCTTCTAAAATTCTCTGATGATTTATATTTCATTAATTTTGTTCTTTTTTTTTCTGGAAGGGCATATATTTTTTACGCCTGTTCATTCACCATTCTTCAATTTTTGAGGTAAATATTAAAAAAGAAAAAATAAACAAGGTTTTTCCAAAATCAGGATTAATTTTGAAAGAAAGATAACATAAAATAATTATTACAATTATAAATTTAGGAAAGAATTTATGAAATCAATTTTTTAGAGAGCTAAAAGGAGTTCTGCCAGTTTAATAAAATCAAATTCAGCAATACTCGATTTAGAATCGCAATCTTCGTTGAGGATACTCCCTTTTAAAATTAGGTCGGACATACATCTAAACAAAGGTACGTACAACAGAAAAGATTACTATGTAATAAAATAAATTATAAACATTTCATAAATAAAAATAAGAGAACTTTTAAAAAACTTTATATTTTCGACTAAATTGTATTTTCTTTCTTTTTTCGCTTTGTAACTGCATGTACGATATTCTGAGGAAAATCTGTAACAAACGTTTCGAAATCCTCTTCAACTACTGCCATTTTATAACATTTAATGAGTTTCAATTTCAATTTTTTTTTTTTTAATTCAGAGCAGTCATGTTGAAGTTGCAGTGATAAAACATTACATCTTCCTTGTGAAGTAAGTTTTGTTGTGATCATATTAAAATAAAACGTGAAATTATGGAATACAAAGTAAAATTATTTAATTATTATAACCTTAAAAGATAAGATGGTATTATTATAGTATTTTAAATATTAGTTAAAGCCATCAAAGAACATTTCAATATATTAGAAATTAAAATTTTTTTTCTTTAACAATCGGATACTATAATTCAGGAACTAATCAAGAAATTCAGAATTAATAAAAATAGGCTAACGATCGAGAACTAAGATTTTAAAACTTTCTTAACAAGTGAAAGAGTGTACTGAACTGGAAATATATTACTTTTTACTATCAAAGAATGTGTTTTACAAGAATAACTTTTTAGTAGGAAATAATTATTGTTCGAGATCCGTTCGTACAACTGTATGATTATAAAGCTAAGAAATACAAAAAATAAACAATGAACCTCAATCTCAGTAAAACTGAGGGACTAAAAATTAAATTCTTAAAAGTTTAAATAATGAAAAATAAAATCCAATCGTTTCTTTACATTAACTGAATAAAAAAATACTGTAGCAATATAGAATAAATAAATAAATTTAAAACTATGCGATTTACTGCCTAAAAAGTCGAATGTGATAAAACTAACCTTTTAAAAAGAGCATTGTTACATTTTTTCAGAAAAAATATCTTGCAATAGTTTAGTAATTTAAAAAAAAAGATTATATATACACATACAGACACAAAACTGCATGTTTTTTCGAGATGTTATCTGATTTAATCCAAGTAACAAGTGAGAACAAATAAAATCAACGAGGGAAGAAAATCAAGGTAAAAATATACATAAATTCAGCGTTTGATACGACGTACCGGTAAAATACGATAAAACATATCTTTACAACAAAATGCTAATGCGTACAGCACTCGTAAAAACATGGAAGAAAGAGAAAATTAACAGGAGGGGAAGAGACTATCCAGTCAAAGCTCGATGGATGCGAGTCGGGTGTAAAATAAAACAGTTCAAGATATTTCCCTCTCTGGATTTTCTATGAATACAAGCAAAAAATAATGACGAGATGGAGTCGGAAAATCTGAAGCGGAGAGACGAGAAGAAAAAAAAGAACGGAGTAGGATAGAACGACGATCGCTGTGAGGCATGATTCCCTACTGCCTACTGACTGACTGAGAACAACAGGCGGAAAAGGAATAGAAATTTTGCTTTGTAACACAGTTGTTATTGTGTGCGTACGTGTGTGTTTGTATATTTATTTTTTATTTTTTTGAGAGAAAGAAAGAAGTACGCTGGTGTTGAATAAAATGGGTTGTAGAAAAGTAGTCGTAAGAGTTACTGACAAGCAGAGAGCTAGCTGTCTTTGCTTTAGAATACACATCGATCACTAAGCTTCAAACGAACAAAACGGTTTTCCTTGAAAACTTTTTTAACCTTAAGGAAAAATCTAGTTTCCTTGAAAGATTCACACAATCGTACTAATAAATATATATATGTAGGGAAAATGTTTTAAAATAGTTTCTGTTTTACACAGTATATCACTTACAATAAAATGTAGTTCCTGATGGGCTTTTTCTTAATTAAGAAAACAACTACTACGGTTCCTTTTTCAGTGTATACAACTGACTGAAATAAATAAGCTCTATAGATATATCTGTAAATAAGATGTATAAAACTATTTTCACTTACAGGTAAATTACTAGCGTGCACTACACTAATCTCATAAGAATTAAAAGTAATATTCGCAGTACAGTTTTTAATGATTATCATATACAGTGATTTATTTCTTTTACAACAAAAAAAAGAAATATTCTTTCGATGAATAATATTTAACTAATAAATACAAATTTAATCCGCGGTAAAACAACAAATGTTACAAAATTAGAATAAAAGATGTTCAATTTCAAAACAAGTACTTTCACGGGTTTACGTGCTCTATATACGAGGTGCGACAATAAAGTAATGAGACTGATTTTTCTTTGCAAGATATGGCAACCCTGCAGCTTGCGTACGCACACCATCTTTGACCTTGGTCTATAAGCTACTTCTAGTCCAAGCGGCACATTGATGCGACTGCTCAGTCGTGAGTTGTGCTGTAATAAGTGAACACATGTTTGTGTGTCTCGTCACAGAAATGAAACCGCAAAATATTGCGCAACGGTATGCCATTTCTTTTTGCGTTAAATCGGGTGAAAACGCGACGACAACTTACGGTAAGCTTAAGAAGGCTTTTGGAGAGGAGGTTATCTCAAGAGCTCAAGTTTTTCGGTGGCATAAAATTTTTAGTGAAGGCAGAACGAATGTTGAAGATGAAGACCGCAGTGGACGACCATCAACCTCACGGACAGATGTCAACTTGACCAGGGTGCGTGAAATCGTACGATCTGATCGAAGATTATCCGTGAAAATGATTGCAAACATCGAAATGAATTCAACATCGATCGAGAAACGGTTCGTCTAATATTAACTGAAGATCTTGGTACGAGAAAGATTTGTGCAAAAATGGTCCCCAAAAATCTCACACAACAACAGCGAGAAACACGGAAAAATGTGGCAGCTGATCTGTTAGAGCAAACGGAAATCAATCCAGATTTGTTGAGCCGTGTTATCACTGGCGATGAAGGTTGGTTTTTTCAATACGATCCAGAGACAAACGCCAAAGTTTGTAATGGTGCTCAAAGCGATCACCCAGACCAAAAAAAGATCGCATGTCAAAGTCAAAAGTGAAATGCATGCTTTGTGTGCTTCATCGATTCCAAGGGAATTGTTCATGAAGAGTGGGTACCTCCTGGAGAAACAGTTAACCGATATTTCTACAAAAAAATTTTAGAAAGACTTCGTAAACGAGTTCTTCGAGTCTGTGCCAACATTGCTGATAATTGGATTTTGCATCACGATAATGCGCCATCCCATACTGCTGTGTTGCCATACAGCAATTTTTAACCTCAAAACAAATTTCAGTACTACCACAGCCACCTTATTCACCAGATATCGCTCCGTGCTACTTTTTTCTATTTCCAAGAGTCAAAATGGCGGTCAAGGGACACAATTTTCAAACAACACAAGATGTCCAAAAAGCTGTGACGAGGGTCTTGGAGGATATTACAGAAGATGAGTTCCAGAAATGTTACCATGAATGGCAGTAGCGCTGGAATAAGTGTGTGCAATCAGAGGGCAACTGCTTTGAAGGAGACAACACTAAACATGACTAAAACGGTAAGCAACATTTTTTTTCACATCAGTCTCATTACTTTATTGTCGCACCTCGTATTTAGTGCTTCTACGTAACTTTCTTTCTTTCTTTCTTTTTCCTGTTTAGCCTCCGGTAACTACCGTTTAGATAATACTTCAGAGGATGAATGAGGATGATATGTATGAGTGTAAATGAAGTGTAGTCTTGTACATTCTCAGTTCGACCATACCTGAGATGTGTGGTTAATTGAAACCCAACCACCAAAGAACACCGGTATCCACGATCTAGTATTCAAATCCGTGTAAAAATAGTTGGCTTTAGTAGGACTTGAACGCTGGAATTCTCGACTTCCAAATCAGCTGATTTGGGAAGACGCGTTCACCACTAGACCAACCCGGTGGATGCTTCTACGTAACTTGTCAAAAAGTAAACATACTTATAACCTACATATATGAAAATTGTCTTAGACAATAAGGTAACCTAAACATCATAAAATGGGTCTTTATACAATTGTAAGGATTTTGAAATGGGTTGCGAAAAGATAAATTTATTTGTAAATGAGCATATCAGATGCTTAGGAGTGAAAAAAGTCATAAAGGATAAACAAGGGGTATTCATTCAGAGGATACAAATAAAATCTTAAATCGTCTAACGAGAGCCATTTTTCCTAGAAAGCACCACTCATTTTTAAGTACTCAAAAGTATTAAGGTTTTACTAGGGATTAATGAAATGCTATCGGGGAGCAAAATGATTTTGCTACTTATGACTACTTATTATATTTGTATAATATATTTATAACGTTATATTTATATAATGTTAATGTGTAAGTCTTTTCATAATAAATCGAGCAGTTTGCGTCCAGGCTAGGTAATGTTACTTAACATTACTGCAAATTATAATCTGTTTATTAATATTGTAAATTTTTGCTTTATTAGGTCGACTATTAAAAATTATCTATATACATACATATTATCAAGTACTTCTTTTTATTATGCTTGTTTTGATTTTTTATAATTGTACTGCTCCTTAATTCCGATTGATCTTCATTCACGCATGGCGTATTCTAAGGCCTGATTTTTATTTGACGTTATTACTTTTTTCCATTATTAGGATAAGCGATGTATAGAAAAAACTACTCAAAAATATCTGTAATAATTTTTATACTACTTCAAAAAACAAATTAATTTAAAATAAATACGAGGTGTGTCGGTGCGTGGACATTCGACGGAAGTGAAGCATCTTATGCAATGTTATATGAATTATTAATGGTGCAAAATAACGTATACGCAAATGATAGACTTTTTTATTAGCAAGAAATATGAATTAACAATGAAACACACTTAATATAAAAGCTATTTATTTACATATTTATTTCACACGTATACGTATAAGCCGTGTATAAGAGTGAGAGTAAGAGTGATATCTTACCAAACACGCGTGTTTTTATCTATATATAGCACGCACTAGTCATAGTGGGGAAATCAGGTAACGCGTGACGCTCGTTTTTTCTCAGTTGAACCCCATCCTTTTCTTTCTTTTTCCTGTTTAGCCTCCGGTAACTACTGTTTAGATAATTCTTCAGAGGATGAATGAGGATGATATGTATGAGTGTAAATGAAGTGTAGTCTTGTACAGTCTCAGTTCGACCATACCTGAGATGTGTGGTTAATTGAAACCCAACTACCAAAGAACACCAGTATCCACGATCTAGTATTCAAATCCGTGTAAAAATAACTAGGACTTGAATGCTGGGAACTCTCGACTTCCAAATCACCTGATTTGGGAAAACGTGTTAACCACTAGACCAACCCGGTGGGTTAGTTGAACCCCATCCTGAAGCCTCCATTATGAACCTTCGCTTCAAAATTTTGAAATACCGTTTGCACATTAAAAAAATATTATATGACCTTCAAATATAATTCTGTAGGAGATTTTTTTATTTTGAAACGGTTAAGAAAACTATTAAAATGCAATATAATCAGGCATATCTAACGTTTTATATAGATGTAAAATCCAGTTAAAGCTATAATTTTGACAAACATATTTTTTTAACTTCGTTATGATTACAGTAGTTAACATTGACTTCTTTATAAATATATTTATTTACCTTTTTCTATAAATTAAAAAAGTTACACGAATGACCTAAATTTTCGATTGGAAAATGGCCGAACATGGATGGTGGGAATGAAATATACTTTGAAGGCAAGGAATACTCTGTAGATTTAGCTGTGTGACGGTTACGGAATTTTAGATACCCAAATATTTAAAGAATTGACCAAGTGTAACAGTCATATGAAATGTATTACAATAATTCACGTATATATATATTTACGAAAGTATAAATAAAGCAGCTATAACTTATTACCCACCGGGGTGGTCTAGTGGTGAACGCGTCTTCCCAAATCAGCTGATTTGGAAGCCGAGAGTTCCAGCATTCAAGTCCTAGTAAAGCCAATTGTTTTTACGCGGAATACTAGATCATGGATACCGGTGTTCTTTGGTGGTTGGGTTTCAATTAACCAGACATCTCAGGAATAGTCGAAGTGAGAATGTACAAGACTACACTTCATTTACACTCATACATATCATCCTCATTCATCCTCTGAAGAATTATCTAAGCGGTAGTTACCGGAGGCTAAACAGGAAAAAAGAGAGAGCTATAACTTAACTGTGCTAATACGATCACAATTAACCTTTTATTACAAGTTGACAATAATTCATATCGGGATTTATCTACGCTTTACTTAAAGTTAAAGGTATGATAATCAATACAAAGACGATACGGGCTTGAATCCTTTGTGAGATCCTTCAATTCTATTAGATCGTAACAAAGAAAACTATCCTGATATGCAAGCCTATTCCCATGAAATGTTTTATTTGAACGATACAACAATTCTTCGAAAAATAAAATGAAGTATAAATTTCTGTTTTGTAAATGATCCTTTCCATTAAATCGCTGCACTCTTCCCAACAACGCGTCCGATCGACTAATCTGTCAATCAATACATAATAAAGATTAAAGTTTAACTGCATTTCGAATTTAGAAGATTTATTTTTAATCAGATCTCCTTAAAAAGTGGAAATCATAATCTCAATGATCAATATGAATCATTATTTCCAAAAGTTCAGTCTTTTTAGTTTTTATTTTAAAAAAATGAATTTTAAAATTTATTTAATAATAATAATAATAAAAATATAGATAATTTATTAATCAAAATGAAAAAATATAATTTTTAAAATAGTCTGTAACGATTAATGTAGTGATAAAATCTACAAAAGGCTAAACATAAACTTTTCACAATATTAACGTAACAATAATCTTTAATAGAAACTATATAATTACTTAACAATTAGCATTACGGTGCCTGCATGATTATTTTTAACAGTCTAAACCATACAGTTAGTTAGAACTGTACATTTTGTTAAAATCGTTATATTTGCATAACGTTAGCCGAGCTGTAGTAGAGTAGTACCATCGTTACGGCCGGGTGAATGTTGTTTGAGGGGGAATAAACACAAGCAGGATATGCGGGCATATGGAGTGAATGGCTGGCTGTGTTAGGTAGTGTATCAGGTGGTATCTGGAGAGGGGAAGTAAAGGGGAAAAGGGTACGTACATTTAGTCCCATGAAAGGTTTGTTTGAAGGCAGGTGTCATGGTGGGTCAAAGGGTAGAATAGATCAGCCCCGTTTAACCCTGTTTGTGCTGCGGCTACTAGCGACACCGAGCACCTCGACAACTAACGTTGTACGACACGACCGCCTTATCTTTTGCACGCTCACAAACTCAAACATATAAGTAATAACGACCACTCTTTTATCGATACACTGAAATATATGTTTAGCTTTTATAGTAAAGGCCGACCGATGCTAAAAAGATTCATGCGTTACAGAAAAGGGTTTTTTGTACGTCACCATTCGATCGATCAATAAAATAATCAAAGCCCATAGACGCTTTCACAACAATACCCGATACATCTAAACCGATAAACTATACGAAAATCTATGAAGTCAATTTTCTACTATCAAAGCCACGTTTCTAACTATATCACCATCCTCCCAAACTGCTATAGCATTATATATATATATATATATATATATATATATATATATATATATATACTGCTGTTATAGCTGTACAAAGAGAAGACTGATGCATATACAACTCTTGAAGGGAGAAATTAAAAAGTAAACAATCATTAAGTAATTACTAGAAACGAACCTATATCGAAAAGCTTTAGGAATAAAATCCATAAAGTTATGGGCTGTAAGACAGATAAAATAATTCTCAAAGCTTGAAGAACGGTAGTCGAATAGTCGAGACTAACCAAAAGATTAGTGATAATTTATGACAGACGGTATCCACTGACGTTTAAAAAGCGAGTGCACATATCAGACAGTTTATACATTTATCTCTTAATTTATAATACGGTCTCAATTAGTCTTCACTAAAGCTTAACATGAAACGAGGATTACGTACCCAGAAAATCACAAAACCTAATCTGTGGGGGAAAACCAAACAAACCAAAGTATCCAATAAATTCATGCTTAAAAAAAAAAAGATTCCAACATGTTTCAAGGTGATATAATGTTTTTTAGTTTACATTATTTCATCAGTTACGCTACAAACAGGAAATAAAAAGCCGTTAACCTTTTTTGTTCTTCCTAGGCTTAACTCTTATCGCTCTACCAAGAGTTTAAATAGTTTTCGAAAATAGCTATAGAAACAAGTCAGCCTTAGGACTGATAAACGTACTCACATATGAAATTATTTTCCGACAATTCCTTTGTTTTTTATCATTTATCCAACCAAGGGGTACACAAAGGAAGGTTGATCGATCTCATGATACGGGTATTTAGTAATACCCGTATTTAGTAATGAAACATAATTCAAATTAATGTGGTTAAAATTAACATATTTTTCTACAAATCTATTTCTTGTTTCAATATGGCAGAACTGAATAATAAATGTAAAAGTTATCAAGCTGAGCGGCAACAATTAAACATTAAAAATAGCAAAACAAAGCATGATAGACCGAAAGAATTTCGTTATATTTTTGTCACTGAGTTAGGAAACTAATACGTAGCTACTTTACTAACTTCCGTAAAAAATATAGAGAATAAATCCATTTAGTCATTTTTTTGTTAACATACAGACAACTGTACGAGTAAATTATATCAAGTTTGTTACTGTACAAATCTGTAGCGGTTAATAAAATAATTACTAATATTTATTTTTCTGGGCAGAACCTTCATATTTATAATTTCAGATTTTAATAAAGTATTTTATAATATTATAGTTTATATTATAACAAAATGCATATACACAGAATTATGTTATAATATATATTTATTGAAGAAACGGCATCTTAACTGAAACTAGGGCCACGGAACTGGTGTCGGGGCCTGTGTTCGACTGATTGATCAATCTGCAAGTCTAATAAAAAAAAATAATTGCTATTGAACTTCAGAAAACGGATTAAAACTAAACAACGGTTTAAACATGTTTTAATAAAACCATTACGTGACGTGTATCTCTTCCTTAGTCTAGTAATAATAACATTTTTCTAGATCCAGTAAAATAGTGTCATGTGTTCGCGGCTCGATCAGGATACTGAGAGATTGATAATTGAAAATGTTTATATAATTACAATTTATTGGTTTAAAACCATAAGTAAAGCAAGACAAATCAATAATAATAGTAGTAAACGATAATAATAAAACAAATAATAATAATAAAAGTGTCTGGTCAGCTGGTATCACTACCTGGCAGTAGGTATAAAATGCACAGTAATCCATCGAAATGGAGAGTAATGATAATATGGATGAACAAGGATGTGGGCAGGCTGGTCCCCGTTCATTCTATATGCGACAGCCCCCCGTTGTCTCTGATGGAGTCAGTAGCATCGAGCCACGTAGAGCGACTACTGCTGCACCACTTGAAGAAAACGGCGCCGAACATCGTCATGCCGAACGCACTGCTAGTACCCACCGCAGGCAATGCCTGCGACCACTGCTGCTGGAAACCGAGACAGCGCTTTAAATGGACAGACGGAATGAACGAGCACATCATGCGCTGTTACTATACAATAACTAGATTGGAAAACGACATGACAGGGTACAGGGTGCCATTGTATCAGCAGTTCATACATAAGTTCCCGCAGTACTCAAACCTGGCAGAAACACAAATTGCAGACCAAAAGCGGTCATTGTGAAGAACAACCGGATCCCGACGCACACGCTAGAGAAAATAAAGAATGACGTCAGAGAAGTATTGGAACAAAGAAGTGAGCAAGATCAACCAATAGCACAAGAACCGGGAAGGCTAACACCAAATATTGTCGACGATAACACCAACGATAATGAGAATGCAATAAGTGATCGCGCAACAAGCGCTAGTCAGCAGTCTCCACAGAATATACTGAGAAATATAAATCGAAATGACTCGGTGGAAGGAGTAAGAGAAGAATTCCAAAGATCTCTAATGGAATACAATGGACTGGCACCCCCTCAACGACCACGATTACATAAATTGGTGTATCGAAAGAATACCTCAACACTAATACTCATGGTAAATAAAGAAATCGAACATAAAATCTCAGAAATATTAGAAACGGCAGGAACTAATAGAATAAGTTTAGAAGAAATAAATGATTTAATCCACTGTGGGGCGGTAGCTGTTGTAAGAAGCAACTCGCAAAAATATTAACAACACCAAAGTCCGGGAACAAAAATATTAACACACATTGACAGCAAAGGCTTGAAAATAAAATAGAAAAGATACGGAAAGAAGTCGGAAAATTAGAAGCGTACAGACAAGGAAATGTCAGATTAAGAATAAAACTTGAGGTGGAAAAAATGATTAGCATGTACGAACTTAAAAGTGCAGATTATGCATTAGAAATGAAAAATCAAAAGCTAGCTGTCCTCAACAGAAGAAGAGAAGAAAATAAAAATTTTGAACAAAATGAGACATTATTTTACCGAAAATTGTCAGTGGAGAAAAACAGCAACTCTGAACTACCATCCCAAGAACAAGTTGAAGAATTTTGGAAAAACCACTGGTCGAGTAGCACAGAACATAATAAAAATGCCGCCTGGATAAGAGCAGAAGGTGAAAAATGGAGGAACATCGATACAATGGGTTACAGTAAGATCACACTCAATGATATCAGGGAAGCAGTTAAGCTCGTTCAGAGTTGGAAGTCGCCAGAATCGGATACGGTGCATAACTTTTGGCTGAAAAAGTTTGATGTACGCACCCAGTATTGGCAGAGGCATATAATGATATAATTGAACATCCAGAGAATACACCATAAGTGGTTAACAGAGGGGATAACATTCCTTTTGCCTAAAAGTAATAACACGAAAGACCCAGGTCAATACAGATCCATAACATGCCTTCAGACAACATATAAATTATTGACAGCAATTATTGCCAACAAAATATACAAACACCTGGAAACCAACAAAGTCCTCCATTTGAAACAGAAGGGATGTGCAAAAGCCGCGAGTGGGAGCAAAGAATAAAGAATCATCGATACGGTAATCACGCAACAAGCCCGATACACTAAAAGAAATCTGTGGATGGCCTATATAGACTATAAAAAGGCATTCGATAGTGTGCCGTACTCGTGACTGACGAAGATCTTAGAAACCTATCAAGTTGATGAAAAGACGATTAGGTTCTTGAGGCATGCAGTGAGTGCTTGGGGCACGATACTAATTGCAAACGGTGGAACAAAAAAATACAAACAGGACCCATAAATGTAAGTAGAGGAATATTTCAAGGGGACGCCCTGAGCCCGCTCTGGTTCAGTATTGCTATCAACCCCCTCTCAAGCATACTAAAGGAGGCAAGATACGGTTACAATATAAAATTGCGAGCAGGATATTACAAACTGGCACACCTATTCTACATGGACGATTTAAAGATTTATGGAGGGACTGAACATCAGCTGCAGCAACTGCTCAAACTTGTCGAAATGTTCAGCGAAGACATTAAAATGGAGCTAGGAATAAGTAAGTGCAAGATAATGTGAAGAGAAAGTTCCACCAGGCGCAGAATTACGACTTGCAGGCCCAGGGTAGCATAGAAACAATGAAAGAGGAGGACATTTACAAGTACCTAGGATGCGATCAAACGACAAAATTGGAGCACAAAGCCATTAAGGAAAAACTTAAGAAAACGTATGAAAAGAGATTAAAATTAATTTTAAATCGGAAATTTATAGGGGAAATAAAGTGAAGGCAATGAATACATATGCAGTACCAGTCTCACGTATGAGTTAGGTATAATAAAATGCAGTGAAGCAGAGTTAGACGAGTTGAACAGACTCACTAGAAAAATATTCTACCAAGAAAAGTCCCACCACAAAATCGTCAAAAGATCGTCAAAAGAAATTCACGCTCCCGAGAAAGGAAGGTGGAAGTGGAGTACTCGATATTAAAAATCTGTGCTGCGGCTAGAACGATAACTTAAGCGATTACTTCCATAGCAAGCAACGTAGCGGCAGACCAAAACTTCCTTCTATCAAGCTATCGTAGCGGCAGACCAAAACTGTACCCCACTAAACCTAGCCAACAGGACTAGCAACGTAGAACACATGAAAGAGAGCAATGCAGATAAACTTCTAGACTGGGGTAGAAAAGAACAGTATGGGAGATATCGGCACCGTCTAGAGCAGGAAGGAGTCGATAAAGCAGCTTCAAATAATTGGCTTGTACAAGGAAAGTTACATTCTGAAACGGAGGGATTTATATGTAGCATACAGGATCAAGTAGTAGCCACAAGAAATTATAAGAGTGTTATTCTAAAAGAAAATATCAACAACAAATATAGGCTGTGTATGCAACACAATGAAACAATAGACCATATAATCATTGACTGTTCGGTTCTAGGTCCGACGAAGTACACCAGGAGGCACAACAACATGGCAAAAATTGTACACATAGACCTCTGCGTTAGATACAAGTTAGAGTTTCAAAAAGGACCCTACTATACTTATGTGCCAACCTCCTTTTTGGAGAACAACAACGCAAAAATTTTCTGGAACCAGGGAATTGTAACAACAAAACTCATCGACTGTAATAAGCCAGATATAGTAGTAGTTGATAAAATGGAAAAAGTAAATTACCTAATAGACGTAGCCATCCCATCAAGTAACAACATCAACACTAAACACAATGAGAAGCTGCAGAAATATACAGATCTTGCTTTTGAAATTAAAAAAAAAAATGTGGAATCAAAATGAAGTTTATATAATCCCAATAATTATATCGGCGGAGGAAATAATACAATCTACTTTGCACAACAGTCTTGAAAAACTGAAGATCCAGTGGAAGACCCATGCGCTAATGCAAAAGAGCGTGAAAACTGACACCTGCCATGTTGTCCGGAAAGCACTTAGTCAACAATAGTAAACCTAATCTCGTTGGCATAAATTACTCTGAGTTTAAGGAATGTCACCGGCAAAAGTAAAAGCTGTGAAAGTGTGGGATAGCAATAATAATAAAAATAAACAGTAATGACATACAAAACAGAATTTAAAGTAATCGTCAGGATTTATTCAGAAGTAGATAAATAATGAAAACCAGAATTCAGTCCCATTGACAAAAGACATTAGTATCACCGCCAGTCATAACAGTTTTAACCAATAGTCTTACATTAAAAACAATAGTAGAATAGATAAGACAAGTATAAAGTTCTTTCTCTGCAGATAGCTTTCCTGTTCACAAATAAAACTACTCCAACAATTTACGAATGTAATTTAGCACATTATCTCCTTCACTTATAGTCTTACAGTAACTCACCGAACCATTTCTTGTTTACATGTATTGGAATTACTTGTAACGTCACCTTAATCGCGTAGAACGCGTACGCCTAGAAATTCGCTTCTTCGCTGACCTCCTCGCAGAATACCTTCGGTGACTGACATCTAGCAGATTCTCATCGCAGACTCAAATCATAACGTCTCGTTTAGACTGATCTCACAGTACTGATTTCAACTGGTCTCTCCCGGAGTATTTATACTCCTATCCTCTTTATCTGCCGTTCTGGACCCAACTCGAAGCGTGAGATGCTCGTCCGCCCTCACATTTTCCCATGAAATTCCAAACCTTGGTCCGGTAACTCTTCTCACGGAGAACAACTGTTTAGGTGTGTCGTGAGAAGTATTACAAAAGACGATTGTTAAACAGACCTGTACTAAAAGGGTTTCTTTTTAGCCCCTTTAGGATTCCTCCCATTATTATATTTTCTACTACTTTCTTCTTAATCGGTAGGAATCCGTTATTCAGGTCCGTTATACCGGTCTTGTTACACTATATTCACAAAAAAGAGAAAACAAATGTTTGACCGAATTTCTTAAGGAAAGTAATTTATAAAAAAATGTAATTAAAAAAATAATATACGACAGAAAAAATTATACATATAGATTCATAACGGACTTATTTCTTGTATGTAAATTTCAATATCCGGCAATAATACGAGTAGTATCGATTTTTATTAATCGCTTAAAAAATTTTCTAAATAGTTTTTCTTTCCCTTGATTAAAATAGTTTTCCCCTTACTTAATTATTTTCAAGGGATCTGTGCAGAAAATTCTTTAAATGAAATAAAGCTTAAAACAGTACATTAAAATTATCATTGTTTTTTCTTTAAAGAGACTATATTTGGATCCGATCTCGGCAGAGTATCTTTTGTTGTTTAGTAGTATCGGTGTAGGCAATAATAGTAGCAGTTCAATTTTATAGATAACGGAGAATCAATACTGTAAGGTCGATTGATCTGAAAGTCTCAAACTTGTGTAAAAAGTGCTAACTCGGTTGATTTGCCTTTATAGGCTCCTGTCGGCAGGCTGCAAGTCTCTTTCTCTCTCATCTCGTATTCATGTATTCCAGAGCGCCATTAACACTGGCGTTTCGCCTGAGACTTACACACAAATTACCTGCCTAATAGTCAGTCTAGTGCCGCATACTGTAACTCTATCTATATTATACATAACCGCCCCGTTTTCTCATCTGGTCCTGGAACCTAATGGTATTTGCAATAATATTATTCGATCGAATTCACATCAATTACTGTTGATTTCCTGTAATATATTTTATCGAATGTAAAATTATATTTTAAGTAAAAATAATACGAACGTATCATTACGGTATAATTTAATAAACCACGAAATCAATAATGTTCAAATTTTTTTTAACTTATTGTATCCCATTCGGGTTTATAAATGCCTCCATTATTTTTTAACGCGCGAATAAATTGTTATTAAGGAATACAACTTTCTCACAAGACGGTCATGATTTATTACACGTTAAAAAAGGGAATTACGCCAAACAAATTCTGCATCTTCAATTTTTCTTAAGAAAATAAATGTAACAAATACTTCTATTAATAGCATCATAGATGCTATTAATAGATTCTACACACGCGCACACACAAAATTAATAAAATAAATGCCAATTAAGTTAGCAGAAATTATTTTTATCTGGTCGCAGTACTTGCAAAAAGAATTTGTTTATCATAACACCAAAAAAAATAACTTTCTTCCAAGTCAAAAAGAAGGAATCCAGAAAATCTCCTTCGACATCCCCAAAAATTTTTTTTTCTTTTTAATGGATGAACTAAATTGCCTGAATCGAAGAAACGAAAGATTGCATTACCTTTTTAGAACAATTTCAAATATCCTAAGGTTTTTATTCGGGCTTAGTAATTAATTCATCCGTATGACATGTTTAACAGATAAGTATTGTTTAAGTCTATATCTATAAAGAATTGTTATCCAAAGTTTATTAAATATTGTAGATTGAAGTAAGCTTGAGACACTAATGTGTAAAAGTCGATTAATTCGAATCGGTGAAGGAAACGAGAAACTAATTTCATTAAAGCTTTAATTTCCATAATAAACCACACGAAGGAGGAGTTGTTTTGTTTGTAGAGAATGGGTTCTTCATTTTTCGAAAATGTTTTGTCTTTTCTCCGACCCAAAATCATGTAAAAACATTCTGTTGATCAATGTAAATGTTTATTTAATTTAAAAACGAAAAGAAAAGTAAACGTAAAAAAATTAATAGGGGGAAAAGGTTAGGAAGTAAGTAGAAATTTGAGCCGGCCTCAGTGGCCGAAAGTCCCGGGATCGAATCCCGGTCAGGCATGGTATTTTAACACGCAACGATCAACTGACATTAAAATAGTACAGAATAAAAAAGTATGAATGAATGAAAATATGTCGAATGATAAAATATCCTTCAGAATCAGAGAAAAATATAGAATCCAATAAATGCAAAGATTATAAACAAATATGCAATTCTTAATTAGAATATTTATCCATTGATAATTAAAAAATTCCTAAATAATGCAGTCGCTTAGAAGAAATATAATTCAAATCTTATAGTCACTGGTGTAAACGTAACACGATGAATAATTATAAATTAATTAGGACTAAATAAATAAACATTAATAATAAAAAAGCAAGGTAATTTCTATAGTTGTTAAAATTACGGGACAATTTAGTGTACCGGAATAATAAAATAATATTTTATATATTTCCTGAATTATCTGAGCCTATTAATTAGTTTCAGGGATGGGCTGAAAAGATGGTACAATCGGTGAGTGATTAAGGAAATCCCTGCCGGACACTGAAGTCTAAGTACCGAGTAAGTTACGTAGGGATAAATGATAAAACGGTAGTCGGGAGGGTTGAGCGTCGTTTACTTAGCTTATTAAGTATCGACCGGTAGATATATATGTGTGAGTGTTTTGGTCGTACTGTACTACTCAATCTATCTCGCTAAAAGCATTCGCTAATTATTATCCTTATCAGTAAACTGCTGTAATACACATACAACAGTCAGTCGTCGACATTTTGTTACGTCAGTCTATGTGCCGACTGACATTTCTCGGTTTCTGAACGGTTAAGTTTTTATATAACTATACATCACTTTTGTTCTACCAATTACTTATAACAATTTTGTGTCTTTATAAAAAATTGATTACATAAAAAAAAATTTGGTGGTACTGAAAATGGCCCTTCTGTTACATCTACATTAATTAGATTCCAAAAGATAACAGTAATTTTAATTATTACACTTCATATTTAGCTTGTTATGGCCGCAATAAAAAATTAATACATAATGGATCCTGTCGAATATAAAATCCTGCTACAGTCTTGCGTTTGGATAAATAGAAATTTGATGATATCGGTTGTAGTGCTTTTCTTAATGTTACATAAAAATATAATTTTGATGTAACTAATGAACAATAAAACCACAGCGGCCGTGTTTACCTGCATCCATAAATTTTGTAGGGCGGGACAGGCGAGTAAACAAGGCAAAGAGTTCAAATGTACCGATTTACTAGTGAATATTAAATGGTAATATTCACTCTCTCTGACTTCTTTATAATAAAATCCCATCCAGTGTGCCTTACATTTTTTCGTTTTTTACATGAAACTTTTTTTTTTTATGTTACAGAAATCGGTGGAAAAGGTTTTAATATGACATCAGTCATAGAAAAATCATTTCTAATGTTTTATTTGAATCCATATCTACATTTATCGCTAAAATCAGGGAATGATTATAAAGGAAACAATTATAACATAAGAAAGAAGCCGTAATAAGAAAGGGAGTCCGACAAGGATGTTCCCTATCTCCGTTACTTTTTAATCTTTACATGGAACTAGCAGTTAATGATGTTAAAGAACAATTTAAATTCGGAGTAAAAGTACAAGGTGAAAAGATAAAGATGCTACGATTTGCTGATGATATAGTAATTCTAGCCGAGAGTAAAAAGGATTTAGAAGAAACAATGAACGGCATAGATGAAGTCCTACGCAAGAACTATCGCCTAAAATAAACAAGAACAAAACAAAAGTAATGAAATGTAGTAGAAATAACAAAGATGGACCGCTGAATGTGAAAATAGGAGGAGAAAAGATTATGGAGGTAGAAGAATTTTGTTATTTGGGAAGTAGAATTACTAAAGATGGACGAAGCAGGAGCGATATAAAATGCCGAATAGCACAAGCTAAACGAGCCTTCAGTAAGAAATATAATTTGTTTACATCAAAAATTAATTTAAATGTCAGGAAAAGATGTTTGAAAGTATATGTTTGGAGCGTCGCTTTATGTGGAAGTGAAACGGACAATCGGAGTATCTGAGAAGAAAAGATAAGAAGCTTTTGAAATGCGGTGCTATAGGAGAATGTAAAAAATCAAACGGGTGGATAAAGTGACAAATGAAGAGGTATTGCGGTAAATAGATGAAGAAAGAAGCATTTGGAAAAATATAGTTAATAGAAGAGACAGACTTATAGGCCACATACTAAGGCATCCTGGAATAGTCGCTTTAATATTGGAAGGACAGGTAGAAGGAAAAAATTGTGTAGGCAGGCCACGTTTGGAATATGTAAAACAAATTGTTAGGGATGTAGGATGTAGAGGGTATACTGAAATGAAACGACTAGCACTAGAAAGGGAATCTTGGAGAGCTGCATCAAACCAGTCAAATGACTGAAGGCAAAAAAAAAATTTGCTAAAGATAACATCTTAGGTTTAGGATTTAACGAAAATATTTGTCGATTTAAATACTTTTATTAAACATATGTAGGAAATACATCAAACCAGCATAAGTGAAGATATAAATTTGAAAAGTTAAATTTTGCATACAAGTTTTGTATTACATTAAAAACTGACTTCTTTATAATAAAATCCCGTCCAGTGTACCTTACATTTTTTTCGTTTTTTACATGAAACCTTTTTTTTATGATACAGAAATCGGTGGAAAAGGTTTTAATATGACATCAGTCAGAGAAAAATCATTTCTAATGTTTTATTTGAATCCATATCTACTTTTATCTGTAAAATCAGGGAATGATTATAAAGGAAACAATTATAATAACTGATTAAACAAATAGTATTTAAATCTAACAACGATTAAAGTTTTAAAAAAATTCCGTAAAAATAATTGTTTTTAATTTTAACTGGAACAATCAGAAATATTGTAATCGCATGAAAAAACAATGCGCAGGTGATTAACTAACTGAACACATTAATCATCTGAAGACAATATAGAATTTTGAGTACAACTCGCAGAAAAATAGCTACGAACTACACAATTATTTCTTTGCAATTGCATTCTAATACAGAGAAAAACATACAAGAGTTGTAAAGAAATGAAAATTATAAAAAAACAACAAACCCAAGACGGCTGTAAAAATGTATCATTTTGAAAATCTTTTAGAAAAAGATAAGTATGAGAGAAATAAAAAAATTATAAAGAAAAATGTACTTAAAAAAACCACAAATTAACAAAATAGTAAATATTGTAATAAGAAAATAATCTGGACGGGAGTACAAAGGGTCTTCAATCGAAAGGTGAAAAACTGTACCGCACAAAAAATTTAATTGAAGTTCAGACATTAGTCTTGGAGTCTTAAATCAGAAAAATTGTCGGTTTTGGATCATCGTTATCTATATTACTCCCAACGTTGCGTTTGCTAGTTTAAATTCCCTCCATAATGTATACGATCAAGGAGACTTCAGGGAACAAATCATAGTAACACTAGGTAAAATAAAATACCGATGCTTTAATTCGGATATGTCCTAATTGGAACCGACAAAGGATAATTTCTTCACGGCGATTGACTTGTACCGAAAATTTACATGGTAATATACGTTTATGCGTCGAAGCTTATCGGCAACAGCTCATTCTACCGTATTTCCTTCAACTACATTACGTAAAAAGTATGGATTGAATCAAGCGATAAACAAAATTCGGCTGAGTACCATCCTTTGCGTGTTAACTATTTTCTGGGATTCCTAGATAGCTAACAATCCAACAGAACTAATACGTATATCACGATTTTTGAGAGCAAAAATAACATCGTGGATGTTCGAAATTATAGTACGAGTACATACGTCTAGCACAAACGAATGCGAATGTGACGGTATCTGTCCGTAGATGTTATTTAGATTATAGCAAAATGTATAGCCGTAGTGATAGTAAGAATTGCTTGGAAATTTATTACTTTGATGTTGTTTCAGTTCACCTTAAAGATCGCTCCAAGTAATATCAATGTCGAACTACGTGATTTCTTATGTTGAGTGGATCTGAAATTAATATTTCGTTTATGGTCCATCCCTAAAATGAAAAATTGTTTAAAAAAGGCTTGCTCACTGCTTTTGGTATAACCTTTTGGTCTATTTATTCGGGTTATAACTTTTCCTGTTTAGCCTCCGGTAACTACCGTTTAGATAATACTTCAGAGGATGAATGAGGATGATATGTATGAGTGTAAATGAAGTGTAGTCTTGTACATTCTCAGTTCAACCATTCCTGAGATGTGTGGTTAATTGAAAACCCAACCGCCAAAGAATACCGGTATCCACGATCTAGTATTCAAATCCGTGTAAAAATAACTCACTTTACTAGGACTTGAACGCTGTAACTCTCGACTTCCAAATCAGCTGATTTAGGAAGACGCGTTCACCACTAGACCAATCCGGTGGGTTTCGGCTTATAACTTACTGTTGTTAACTTGATTTTTTCATTCATTTTATGCAAAATTTAAAGTACATAACAACCACAAAGCCAATAAAACATATAAGAGGTATTCTTCAATATAAACATTGAAATATACTAACATACCATCATCTAAACAAGTACAAAAAAAAAAAAAAAAAACAATCAATGAACCATAAAATACTGGGAATAATAATTAAATATTTAAAGAACTTTCAAAAACTCGTTGTGAAAAATTTAAAAGGGAAAGGAGTTTGTTATCGGTATAATTAATTTACTGTGTTAATAATCTGAACGATATTGCTACTACAATTTAGTTATGACCTCCTTTCGATATTTGCGTGTTCCAGGCTGCAGGAAATAATATTGAAAGTTAAAAGTCGAGACAATAGCTCTTTTCATAAAGGGAACACTTAACGGGTTAAAAGTTTGTGGTTACGCCAAAAATAAAAGCGATCGCACACACAAACACACTTTGCATTGTGTTCACACCCAAAAATTAGTGAAATAATATGAGGGTTAACTAAAAACTTGTTTTTTTAAGCGTAAAAGTAAGAATTTACAACAGAGATCATTAAAAAGTGTGTCACGTTTGCCATGACTTAAAAATAAATTTTATTATCGGGTTAAGCAAAAGAAATACAACGTCAGTTACAGTCATGAATTTTAAAGAAATCGTTAAGAAATTTTCAGAACTGTAGTTATTCGTAATGTTTAGTCACGCTACATGCATAATTAAAGATACATACCGTTATATAGTTACATTTTATCCACAATTAGGTACTATAGTGTTATATCATAATTCCTGATAAGAATTAAACGACATTTT
Organism: Lycorma delicatula; assembly: GCF_047948215.1. Lineage (NCBI taxonomy): Eukaryota > Metazoa > Arthropoda > Insecta > Hemiptera > Fulgoridae > Lycorma > Lycorma delicatula. The sequence continues at coordinate 6,454,765 of NC_134455.1, read as the reverse complement.
TAAAGATTGATTATGAATTTACTTCAAGAATTAGTTAACACAATAAAACTTATTCCAGAAAAAAACTGTTTTCTTATTTCAAACAACAAAATAATACAAGTAACCAAAAATATTTTTAGGTAAAAACATTATAATTATTTAATAGCTAATCGTCCGTGATTTGGGTTTATAGATGCTCTCTACCTCAAATAAAAATCGAATTACTGGAGAACACATCTAAAAAAAATATGTTTAGTTAATTTTATACATAATTTAACTTTTGTAATAAAAATATTATATAATCGTCATTAAGTTCATTGCGATGAGGTAGGATTTACAATTTTAACGATTACAGGTAATGTGACAAAGACACAGCCACCTAAAAAAATTCTATTGTCATCGTCAAAAACAAAACGGAAGTCTCCTGGCAGGAAAAGTAAGGGGTTTTCGTTGTCTCCCAAAATAGCTGTACTTTTTTTCCCCGAATAACGGGTCGGATGAAACCGAATATACTGGTTATTATTCTCACGGAAAATAACTTTGATTAGTATTTGTCATATTTGAAGAACGCTCTTCGAATTCCACGCTCGTGATACTACATACGGCTTAGAAATAACAAATAATTTATAATGAAAGATACGTTAAAGGCTTCAAACCATAAGAATGACAGCGGCAGATAGCGAAAAAGGAGCTTTACATATAACATCTCTTTAATCGAAACGGGGATCGAAAAACACCTTTTAAAGATTACATATAAACTTAATTGTAACCACGGAAAGTGGTTACTTTTAAGTTACTTTTAATATCTATAATGTATACCGTTCCCATTTTCAACCAACACAGTAAAAAATCTTCTCTGGTAAAAATAAATAATTTTTTTTTTAAATTATATGTCTCTTAATCTTTCATAATAAGTTTACTGTCGTAATAGTAAACTAATTAAAACAATAGATCTCAATTCAACTCATTTTACGGTAGAACATAAATTGGTTACTTTGATTTTAACATTACTCTGTTAATTTATCGAGTCTGCTTACCTTCGGTAAAAATGTACTTTAAATTCAAATTTAACGTTCCACAAATGTAATGCGTCCCGTACTAATATATTTTCCAACTTGCACAAAAAAAAAAAATAATACAACAAAATTAATTATCGTTGATATAAAAGAGCTTGTTGTAATCTACCAGTAAATAGTGTAAAGAGGTCCAGTAATCTTGTGTAACTATTCCCGTAGTGCGCGACTCAGAATTATAAAACCGTCTGAAATAGAACGAACGTGAACCGACTCGGTTCTAAAATTCCAGTCCGAGTCAAGACGAAATTAAGCTTTGCCCATAAAAGCTAGGAAGGGGGAACAGAGGTTGAGATATTTTGAAATACATTTTTCCTCGCGAGCCGCTTACTGTTTTCCCCTCTCTTGCATCGGAGTGAGCGCTCTTCGAATTCCAGGCATACACGTGATATTACTTGCGGCTCCGAAATGACCCTAACAAATAAAAACAAAACTCTCTTCTAATAAATTTAATTGATAAACGTTCTCATTTAGCACCAAATACCGTACCGCCTCGTACTCTTTCCCGTACTGTAAACACTCTTTTCATCACCAGCGTGCCAGAACTCTATTATTCTATTTTATTCGGCAATAAGGCCAACGCCGCAGGAACGCATTCATAATCTCAGTAAAATTCTCATGGACCTTTATTTAATCTTCAGTAATTAAATTCTTATACAAAATTTTCAAAACCTTCTTTTCCTACTTTTAGTTAAGTAATTTTCTTACTAAGTAATTATAAAAATTTAATTTTGCATTTTTTAATTTGTATAGTACACCGATAAAAAATTTTTAAAACACTTAAATGAAACAAAACCTGTCATTATACTAAAATAAATTGTAAAATATTACTTTGAAAATAAATTTGATACAAAAAACAAATTGTATTTATTCATTTAAGTCGTATTTTATTTAGATTTGTACACAGTTAGCCTACTAAAAAATATATTTAACTAACAACTTATCAAAAGCATATAATAATTACGAGTAAAATAGAAAATACCATTATAAAAACATATTACAATTACTTTAAATCTAAAAAAAGATTACATGAAATATTTCACTGGAAGGTTTAGATCAAACAGATGTATAATACACATCATGTAGGGAGTGTAATACAACTTAACTACAACATATAAAAGTGTCTTAACACCCAAAAATGATAATAAATATAAGGCATTTATATAATGGCGATTTGAAAATACTAGAATTCTGATGGTACCTCTAAAAATATTCTAAACAAAGTTTAGAACAAAGCTCATCGTTCAAAAAGTTAATAGATAAGGTCAACCTATCCAACTTTAAAGGGCATCAACCTCTTCAAAAATAAGATTTTTTTTTTTTTTTGTCTTCAGTCATTTGACTGGTTTGATGCAGCTCTCCAAGATTCCTTATCTAGTGCTAGTCGTTTCATTTCAGTATACCCTCTACATCCTACATCCCCAACAATTTGTTTTACATACTCCAAACGTGGCCTGCCTACACAATTTTTCCCTTCTACCTGTCCTTCCAATATTAAAGCGACTATTCCAGGATGCCTTAGTATGTGGCCTATAAGTCTGTCTCTTCTTTTAACTATATTTTTCCAAATGCTTCTTTCTTCATCTATTTGCCGCAATACCTCTTCATTTGTCACTTTATCCACCCGTCTGATTTTTAACATTCTCCTATAGCACCGCATTTCTAAAGCTTCTAATCTTTTCTTCTCGGATACTCCGATCGTCCAAGTTTCACTTCCATATAAAGCGACACTCCAAACATACACTTTCAAAAATCTTTTCCTGACATTTAAATTAATTTTTGATGTAAACAAATTATATTTCTTACTGAAGGCTCGTTTAGCTTGTGCTATTCGGCAATTTATATCGCTCCTGCTTCGTCCATTTTTAATAATTCTACTTCCCAAATAACAAAATTCTTCTACCTCCATAATCTTTTCTCCTCCTATTTTCACATTCAGCGGTCCATCTTTGTTATTTCTACTAGATTTCATTACTCTTGTTTTGTTCTTGTTTATTTTCATGCGATACTTGCGTAGGACTTCATCTATGCCGTTCATTGTTTCTTCTAAATCCTTTTTACTCTCGGCTAGAATTACTATATCATCGGAATATCGTAGCATCGTTATCTTTTCACCTTGTACTGTTACTCCGAATCTAAATTGTTCTTTAACATCATTAACTGCTAGTTCCATGTAAAGATTAAAAAGTAACGGAGATAGGGAACATCCTTGTCGGACTCCCTTTCTTATTACGGCTTCTTTCTTATGTTCTTCGATTATTACTGTTGCTGTTTGGTTCCTGTACATGTTAGGAATTGTTCTTCTATCTCTGTATTTGAACCCTAACTTTAAAAATAACATAAGAAAATTAAATGATAGGTTTCTATAAGCAGTATTACACCCTCTGATGAAGTAAAATAAAGCCCGATTAATGTAGTAATAGAATTTAGTCATCTTGGCTAACAACAAGAAATTAATTTTTTTTAAAAAACAGTACAGAGGAATATTTACGGAAGGCTTAAAGACTCCGGGTGAATATTAGAAGTCTAACAAACTATATTTGAGGTTCAATGGAACTAAATATATTTAAATGATTTTGATATGTGAAGAGAATGAAATACTGTTCATATTTAATTGGTGCTATAGGATGGAATCTGATGAGAAAAGGAAAACGAGAAGACCGACCGCTAGATTCTTTAATATAGTTTTATGGGCAATAGTGTAATATAGACTGGAATATTACCACTAGAAGAGCCATGAATAGAATAAATTTATTTACAGTTTTTTAGATTCTATTAATAGATTTATATTCTTTGCATTCATTCGATTGAAGAAAACATTGTGTGTGAAGGAACGTTTAAAATAAAAAAAAATCTAAATTGCTAACTTAGCTAACTAATTTCATTATCATATCTTATAAAAATATTACCAATTTATTATCGTAACAAAAGCATATAATAATTACGAGTAAAATAGACAATACCATTATAAAAACATATTAAAATTACTTTAAATCTAAAAAAAGATTACATCAAATATTTCACTGGAAGGTTTAGATCAAACAGATGTATAGTACAGTTATGTACACATCATAATTCATAGGCCACTACGTCAAAAATTAGCTACTCAAGTGCGCTCTTTGTCGTCTCAAGTAGTTCCTTCTGTGTGCCCATGACACTGAAGAAAACGAGCTGTAGCTGCGTATCACAACAGTCGCACGCAACAGAATCCACAGTGAAAGTCCACATTAAAGTCTTTTATTGGTTTGTCTTGCATCTTGTGACGCCTGAGAGCAACCTATTCAGAGATATCCGACTCGTCCAGTCCTCTTTGTGTATAGGGAGAAGTTCTTCACCGGGTGTTTTCTACCCTTTGAAATTTGCACCCTTTGCACGTCAGAAGGTAAGTTTTGCTTGCTTGGGTGTTCCTGTAAGCTTTTGCGTGGTCATCAGGAAACTCTTTCTTCAGCAAAGCCGTCGCCGTACTGCTTCGTAGCCATACAAAGAATGATCTTGGGATATAAAGGCTTGAACTTCTCCTTACAAGCCGCTACTCCTTGTCGGATATCAAGTGATGCAGGTTTCATAAAAATATTGATAATTAATGATATAATGAATATATTAATAACATAATTAAATTAATAATATTAAAAAGATTAATATTTAGTACTCACCTTTTACACTTTTAACGGACAAAATATTTGAGTCACGTCGGAATCGATTCGTCATACAGTATCTGAAAAAAACAAATTATTCATTTGCAAAAGTTTAAAGTAACACTTATCTTAAAATCTAGTTATAGAGATTCACACTTTTTAATTTACGAAATAAATTTATTTTTCTAATCATATGGTACAATTCACGTCTTTTGAGGTAATACTATCTACTTTTTCTTTATAATTTTAATAACGAGTCGAAAACTAATATTAATATGGTCATACGGAGATCTTGTGCAACATAGCGAAACGTAAATTTTACTTGTTCTTTTAAGCGTTCGATAAACGAATATTTTCCGATGTCTAAATGTGTTTAAAATAAACTTAACGAAATCAATACAAGAATTTACGAACGATATAAGAGGGCTGTTGGAGGAAAGTTTATGATAAAGCATTTGCTATCGAAATAAATAAGTTGAGAATTATTTACGGTGCTACAATGCATGTACTTTCTTTCTTTCTTTTTCCTGTTTAGCCTCCGGTAACTACCGTTTAGATAATTCTTCAGAGGATGAATGAGGATGATATGTATGAGTGTAAATGAAGTGTAGTCTTGTACATTCTCAGTTCGACCGTTCCTGAGATGTGTGGTTAATTGAAACCCAACCACCAAAGAACACCGGTATCTACGATCTAGTATTCAAATCCGTGTAAAAATAACTGGCTTTACTAGGACTTGAACGCTGTAACTCTCGAATTTCCAAATCAGCTGATTTGGGAAGACGCGTTAACCACTAGACTAACCCGGTTTACAATGCAAGTACTGCATTGCGTAAACTCATCTCCTAATTTATTCATCCTGTTCTATGGAATCTTCAGGTAAAAAAGAACGGGATGGTTTTAATGAAGGAAGACGATTCAGCTAAGTAATAGATAGAAATGTAATTTAAATGAATGCTTGCAAATTAAACTTTTTAAAAACCATGAAAACTGATACGAGTAGAGAGAGGTTAATTCATACCAGCGACACCACATTAAGTAGTAGTACAATATACTTATGAGAATATGTTTTTTAGATTTGAAGAAACAGATTAACGAAAAAAGGTGACCTTGTTTGAGAAGCTATAATTTAGTTATTAATAGAGAAAAAAACCCTTAACATACAGACCTATTCAAAGCTTATTTGATTTTAATATTAATTTATCAGCAATTCATTTAAAAAGCAAGAAATGTGTAATTTTAATTTTCAGAAAACCGCCGGAAAAGTCTGTTTTTTCACCCTTTATTTTGTTGTATGCAATTTTAGAACTGTATATCTTCTAGAAAATAATTCCGTAAAATGTACAATTAATATATGTTAAAAGAATATTTTTAAATTTATTTTTACCCTCTTCAAATTTTGGTTCGTCTTGTTACTTATTTTGTGACGATAATCATTAAAAAAAAATTATTTCTCTGGTAATCGGAACGAAATAATTTTTTGACATTAGTGAACAGCAGAAATTTAAAAAAAAAGCTTGTCTATAAAATCTGAATCGTTTTTACCACGAAATTTGAAGTAATAAATATACATCTTTTTTTTAATATAATATAAGTAGGTTTCCAATGGGTTATTTTCTCACAAATTTATCACAGCTCAACTTTTTCGTTCGCTTTAACGACTGTAGAAATTATACAATTACATTTTAAAACAAACTGGGACAATTGAGAAAATATAAAATTTATATGAAGTGAGGATGGTTACGGTAACCCATCGGGTCGGTCTAATGATGAACGCGTCTTCGCAAATCAACTGATTTGGAAGTCGAGAGTTCCCGCTTTCAAATCCTAGTAAAGGCAGTTACATTTATACGGATTTAAATACTAGATCGTAGATACCGGTATTCTTTTTGTGGTTGGGTTTCAATTAACCACACATCTCAGAAATGGTCGACCTGAGACTGTACAAGACTTCACTTACACTCATACATATCATCCTCTGAAGTAATACCTCATGGTAATTTTCGGAGGCTAAACAGGAAAAAGGAAGGATACAATATAAATCAATGAGTAAGTAAATTATGATATTTGGAAGCATTATAATATTACGATATTATTATAATAACATAATTATAATTTATATTACTAATTTATATTGTTATATTATAATTATAATATTTATGAAACCCAAACCTCGTTTATATTAGGATTTTAAGCGTTAGTACGTAATTATAAAACTGTTGTGCAAGTCGTAAAAATAATGTGAATATTTTTATTATTGCATCATAAATGAATAAAACAGATGACACTTGCTGTCCATTATGTCTCGGTATAATATATTGGTGTGCTGGCTGTTGGCAATAATATATGGATTAATATTATTACCTACAGGAATAATATCAACAGAATTATAAGGTAATAAATCATTATCATCCAAACAGAAGTACCAGGTGGTATTTAAATTCCCATTTACGTTCATAAATTAAATATTTATACGCATATTACGAGGCTTCATTCTATATTTGTCTACATTTTATCTGAAAAAAAAAATTATTGAACATATCGTGTAAATTTATTTTTCTACCGATGAAAATTTTTAAATACAATACATTATAACATATTGTCATTTTTTTCATAATTTAAAACTCAGTGTTACAAAAGTTTTCTCCAAGCGGCTTAACTAAATTAAGAATGCAATGTGTAGGTTTTTTAACAAAATAATTTTAATTTTTAAAAATCAATTTCTACCGACAATATTATAGATTATCGCATACATATATTTTCATTTTACGTATGTTCTTATCACTTTTAGGTTCAAAGATACGCAATAAAATTGAAATATTTGCTGGTATGAATTAAAATAAAATCTGATCTTAATATTTAAAAAATATTAAAAACAAATTCCTGGAATATTTACTAAAAATGTATAAATCTTTATTTCTTATTTTTCCTCGCCCACAAATCGTAGTTAAAAATACATTCCATCACAAAGTTTATCTTAGAGTTTTACTTTTAAAAATCAATAAAAAGTAATATTAAAAATATAACTTGTAATATAAAGTAAAAGGAACTATCGGCAATTAAGAAATGCTATAAACAGGAAGTGCAAACTGGTGAAAGAAGAGTGGATTAAAGAAAAGTGTTCAGAAGTGGAAAGAGAAATGAACATTGGTAAAATAGACGGAGCATACAGGAAAGTTAAGGAAAATTTTGGGGTACATAAATTAAAATCTAATAATGTGTTAAACAAAGATGGTACACCGATATATAAGACGAAAGGTAAAGTCGATAGATGGGTGGAATATTTTGAAGAGTTATACGGAGGAAATGAATTAGAAAATGGTGTTATAGAGGAAGAAGAGGAAGTTGAGGAAGATGAAATGGGAGAAACAATACTGAGATCTGAATTTAATAGAGCATTGAAAGATTTAAATGGCAGAAAGGCCCCTGGAATAGACGGAATACCTGTAGAATTACTGCGGAGTGCAGGTGAGGAAGCGATTGATAGATTATACAAACTAGTGTGTAATATTTAAGAAAAAGGGGAATTTCTGTCAAGACTTCAAAAAACGTGTTATAGTAATGAAACCAAAGAAAGCAGGGGCAGATAAATGTGAAGAATACAGAACAATTAGTTTAACTAGTCAATAATCTTAACTAGAATTCTATACAGAATAATTGAGAAGAGAGTGGAGGAAGTGTTAGGAGAAGACCAATTTGGTTTCAGGAAAAGTATAGGGACAAGGGAAGCAATTTTAGGCCTCAGATTAATAGTAGAAGGAAGATTAAAGAAAAACAAACCGACTTACTTAGCGTTTACAGACCTAGAAAAGACATTCGATAACGTAGACTGGAATAAAATGTTTAGCATTTTAAAAAAATTAGGGTTCAAATACAGAGATAGAAGAACAATTGGTAACATGTACAGGAACCAAACAGCAACAGTAACAATTGAAGAAACTAAGAAAGAAGCCGTAATAAGAAAGGGAGTCCGACAAGGATGTTCCCTATCTCCGTTACTTTTTAATCCTTTACATGGAACTAGCAGTTAACGATGTTAAAGAACAATTTAGATTCGGAGTAACAGTACAAGGTGAAAAAATAAAGATGCTACGATTTGCTGATGATATAGTAATTGAACTGCACAGATGAAGTCCTACGCAAGAACTATCGCATGAAAATAAACAAGAACAAAACAAAAGTAATGAAATGTACTAGAAATAACAAAGATGGACCACTGAATGTGAAAATAGGAGGAGAAAAGATTATGGAGGTAGAAGAATTTTGTTATTTGGGAAATAGAATTACTAAAGATGGACGAAGCAGGAGCGATATAAAATGCCGAATAGGACAAGCTAAACGAGCCTTCAGTAAGAAATATAATTTGTTTGCATCAAAAATTAATTTAAATGTCAGGAAAAGATTTTTGAAAGTGTATGTTTGGAGTGTTGCTTTATCTGAGAAGAAAAGATTAGAAGCTTTTGAAATGTGGTGCTATAGGAGAATGTTAATCAGATGGGTGGATAAAGTGACAAATGAAGAGGTATTGCGGCGAATACATGAAGAAAGAAGCATTTGGAAAAATATAGTTAAAAGAAGAGACAGACTTATAGGCCACATACTACGGCATCCTGGAATAGTCGCTTTAATATTGGAAGGACAGGTAGAAGGAAAAAACTGTGTAGGCAGGCCACGTTTGGAATATGTAAAACAAATTGTTAGGGATGTAGGATGTAGAGGGTATACCGAAATGAAACGACTAGCACTAGATAGGGAATCTTGGGGAGCTGCATCAAACCAGTCAAATGACTGAAGATAAAAAAAAAAACTTGTAATATAAATTTGTGGGTTTGTATCCCTAAAAGAGCTGGTATTTTTTACATACTAAAATATTCATTTTCATCATTAAGATAATAAAAGGAAAGAAGTGTAGGCATCTGGAATCGGTCGTAAGCGCGTAGTAACCAGAGTGAAATACATACATGATGAAGTAAAAACACCTGCTATTTAAAAAAGCGATCGGCAGAAACAACAGAAATAAAACATAACAGTATAAATAAATGGTAAACATTAGTGCACAAACACCTTACGTAATCAGGTGATAATTAAGGATGTTTTTTCAAACAAAAAGTATTTATTTAATAATTACGAGGTATTTCAGTATAAAGAATAATGTAACGAAGATCAAAATATTTTTACTGCAACAATCACTTAATTTTAATTTTCGTAGTTTCCAACTCAAAGGAGGACTTTAATAGCCATTTAATTAATTAAACAGATAAGAAACATGTTATATTAAATGAAGTACACACCGCGAGTGAAAGAAACATGTTATGAGTAATATGTTTTCAGAGTATGTATTTAATACTTAATAAAGAAATACAATATCGATAGATACAATGAGATCTAAAACTCGTTCGCTAACTTGTATCGTAAGGAAATCGTGTTTTTATTCCATTTATTTTATTCTTCATTTCAAATTATGCAAGTCTTAATTAACTAGTTTAGTCCACTAGTATCCCTACAAGGAGTTTGTGATATCTCTTTACTGCATAATCATTAATTAACTCATGCGGATTCACTGGAGCGAATCAATTTTTGCCATCTCCTTCTATTATTCATTGCCGATCGAATTTGTGAATCGAATAATCAACAATTACATACAAGAAACGGGTATGTACAAGGCCGGTACAATAAGTAAATCGAAATCTAGTTGTACTGAAAATAAAAGGTACGATGCTTTTAAGAAAATAACTACAAGCTATACGCATCAGTTAAAAACAGCTTTCATCCAGCATCTAGGGAAATGTAATTTTTAAACTTAGATAAATAACAAAAGATCTCTCAAGAAGTTCAGTTCTAAGAATAGTAGTTGACTGATGAGATTTCTTATCCACTCATCTTTAACAAACAGGGTAACATTCGGATGAATATTATACTTTTCCATAAGTTGATTACTCAGTTTGAAAATAGCCGAACAAGCGATGAGCAAATTGTGTTTCACTTCGAGGGCTGGAATCCATTATTGATGTACATATACAAAAAAGTAATCCAGTGATTAACTTATGCCGCTTTAACTCTTCTCATCTTTAAATGTTCTTTAATTCTCAATTCTTCATACTAATTAGAGTTATGTTTATTATTACTTACACTATTTAACATTCTCGTCTATTTGTACGTTCAACCACTTAAAAAAAATATTATTAAAAAAACATACGTATTGCTTCATAAAACGTATTATAAATTCATTATACGTATTGCTTATAAAAGTGAATCCATTATAATCATTCAGTTTATATTACCTTTGTATCCAAAAACCTTCTACGCGGTTTATACGATATCATCTATTTCCATCTCTGCTTTTCAACCTTTACTCATTTTGTTTTACGTTTTTTTATTACCTGAACCACAATCATACCATTGTTACTTATGAAGATTTATACTAGTAATATTAGACGTCTGCTAACCGCCGTAACCAAAAATTTTGTAAACAAAAAAATTCAGGAGCGACTCAAAGATTTCAAAAGTGACTTGTATCTCACCGACGTGAGATACGACCTACATAACCGTTCACAAAACAACAAGCATCTGATGTCAAGCTTCCTAAGGAAAATGAGGAGTAAGTGGTCTCCCGCTGCCTTCTTTTCTACACCAAACATCACCTCACACATTGGCATGCCAGGTCCCTAAAAATGAAGGAAAACGTTTAGTTCTGCAAGATAGTATGAACAACATTGCTATCAGGAAAGGCAACTCTCTCTTTTTCTTAGGTACTTTACACGCATTACAGCCGTATGAAAGACTGGGACAGATATTGTAAAGCGACAGATTAATGTACACCTTCCACCTGAGAAACAATCCATTACGTGGATTTTCATTACTTAGCAGGCAATAATACATAAATTGATAATTAAATTAATTATTAATGCTAATATGCAGTAGATACTACAAATTACAAATTTTATTTTTATTAAGCAACTTCGTAGTTATGAGTGCCACAATATAATTATTTAGCGCTAATGAGTAGTAAAGCTGTAGTTAATAAAACGCTCATAATAGCAGAAGCAGTTCTTAAATCGTTATTTAGAAAATAGTAATCTTTCATTAAATTTTTTTAGGATAAACCCGATGATCAATCAGAAACGTCACATTAATTTTAGTATTTAATTATTAAATTATTGATTACAGACCGTGTATATTTTTATATAATGATATTAAAGAAATGTAACAACGACGACAAGAAAAAAAAGTGCAAGAATGCATGTTTAATGGTGCAAGTCATGCCTATAACAAAGTGGACTTTAGTAAGTATCTCCTCGGTGAAACGGAGAGGGGAAGATCCGCATGGGAAGATACCCACTCGTACATACTCCAGTTCAGTCGTGCTTTATGCAGCCTTGAACCTTTCACTCGAATGTCCTGTGCGCTTCTGGGCGCGCGTACAAATACAAGCAGGCGCGCGCGTACAAATAGACACCTACACTGATCTTTTACTAGTTTAGTTTGAATTAAACGAATGTAATAAAATGAAATAGTAGATTTAATGTTATTTTTCTATGTTAATGTGAATAATCTAACATACACAGAACGCATATGGTTGCGCATCAGTAATAAATTTATTTGTACTCTTTTTGATTAATAAAATATTTACCTTCATTTTCGATCGTTATTCACGTTCAGGGAAAAAATCAGTTAATTATGTTAAACGTAACAACTATTGCTTAACCTCGATTATAAATTAAAGACGAGCAATTTATTCACAAAACAGAATTACTGAATTCACTTAAGAATAAAAATAAAACCTAGCGATTAATGTTTTTCATTACAAAAATAAATTTAAATGAAATAAAAAAGACGTAATTTTTGGCCTGGACACTTAACCTAACGACTCTGGAGCATTGAAGAGTGGGCATCATCGTTAAAAATTAAATGCTGGTGGACAGAATTAACTAGACTCTATCTTCCTATGATCCCGCCAGAAGTAACTTACCGAAAATTATTTTAATCATTCCTTTATACGATGAAATAAGATGTACAAGCCCTTATCTACTCGTGTTACAAAAATATAAAACTTTTAACATAATAAAATAATTTTTCTTGTTACAACACATAAATTTTAAATTTCCATTACACTTTTCAGCAATACTTTACTGCTTAATACAAAAAAATAGTATTTTTGTTAAATGTATAATGATATCCAAGTACGTCGAAACTGTAAACCATCTGTCCGAAGTAAGGGAATTATCTATAGTAAAATTATCCGCTAATTATTTTTCGAAGTCCTCGTTAAATGATCGAAGAATGGCTGGAGACAGCGTCGGCTTATATTTAAATATTAACGGGTCTGAACACAGTTTCACGCATGCAGAACCATCTACTGGCTATTTACGAAGCCATTGCAGTTGTTGTTTTGAAGTAGTAGTCGTTTTCCTGTCGGTGAATGCAAACCGCAATGTCCGCGACAATTTCTTTCTCCCGCCAGTTGTGAAATGCGCGTCGTGATTCGATTTTTGCGTGCAAAAGGATGTTCTGCTGCTGAAATTCATCGGGAGTTGTGCCTAGTGTATGGTCCTACAGTAATGAGCGAAGGAAAGGTTAGAAAATGGTGTAGAGACTTTAAAAATGGCCTCACAAATGTGCATGACGAAGAGCGGAGTGGCAGGCTCAATATTCAGACCGACGAAATCGTTGAACAAGTGAACCGAAAACTGCAATGAGATCGGCAATTGCTGATTAGTTTGCTCTGGCTGATGAATTTCCACATATTGGACGCAGCTCTATCTACACGACTGTCACAGAAAAGCTCGGATGTCAGAAATTGTGTGCAAGGAGGATACTGAAAATGGGCATCGATCAACACAAAGAGCAAAGAATGTGCAGCGGACGAACGTTTTTGGACCGCTACCGAGAAGATGGAGATGATTTATTTTCCCTCACTGTTACCGGCGACGAAACGTGGATATCCTACACCAACGCAGAATCTAAACAACAGTTAATGCAGTCGCGCCATTCCAGTTTCACAAAACCGAAAAAGTTTAAGCAATCTCCGTACCCGAGTCGTAAAACGTTGGCTATTTTTTTGGGGGGGGGGGACGAAAAGAGCGTCTTTTGGTGGATTTCATGGAACGTGGATCAATAAATTCATCTGAAGTGTACTACAAAACGCTCACCAAACTGAGACTTTGGATCCAATTTGACGACACGGGAAACTGTCGTCCGGCGTAATCCTCCTTCACGACAACGCACGTCCTCACACCGCTAACTTATCCAAGAAGAAGAAGATTCAAGATTTTCGTCGGGAAGTTTTTGATTAACCTCCATATAGTTCCTTGTACCTAGCGACAACTTCCTCTTCTTGCATGTGAAAAAGTGGCTTGGTGGAGAACGGTTTGAAAACGACAAGAAACTCAAGATTGCCGTTGTCAACCGGTTCAATTCCCAGGCGGCAAACTTCTATGCATCATGGGTAAAGAAACTGGCGAATCGTTACGAAAAGTGCTTAGAACCGAATGGCCATTACGTGGAAAAGTGAAGTAGATATGCGGTAAACTAAAAACCTTTTCTCACGCATTAATGATTTTTAATGAGCAAACGGCCCGTACTTTATGAATATGCCTAGTATATCTACGAAGCCGCGAATAAAAAAAATTTAACTAGAACTTTGTTAATACACTATTAAGTTACACGTCAACGCAAGAAACGTCGGAAACATTACTACAAACTTAGTAAAGCTATTACGAACGAAATAAGTTATTAATTTGCTTTACGCGTAATAGTCTGCCACAAGTTTTACATGCCATCATGATGTCAGCCAAGTAAGGAGGAAAGCTTGTCTAAGTTGAACTATTCGGTGAAGTCACACATTTAAACTTAATTTAATTTATTTATGAATGGTACAACGATTACGTCATAATTATTTAAATATATAACATGTTCATATTTAATGTTATGTGCAAAAATATTTTGAAACATAATTAAGAATTTAACTTTACATTTATTCTCCTCGTTAACTATAAGGAAAAATAAATTTTAAAAAACATATAACAAAACTACATTAAAAATCTAAAGAAAGAATATGAATATAAATGATCTTTACAAAACTATAAAGGCCAATACGAATAAATTGTTAACAATATAATACATTCTAATACCGTAACAAAGGAATAGAACAATGAAATTAATGTGAAAACTAAGAAATTAATTAAGTCCTTATTTCTACCGCTAGAGTTGAAATTATTCAAGTAATATAAGTTTCCACCTTTTTTAATACAAAAATGCAGTACAACTGAGTTTTGAACATAATTTTACACCATATCCCATATTATCTGATACTACGTCAAACTCTCACGTTAAGATACTGAAGATTAGTTTGTTTTAGTAAAAACCCACCGGGTTGGTCTAGTGGTTAACGCGTCTTCCCAAATCAGCTGATTTGGAAGTCGAGAGTTCCAGCGTTCAAGTCCTAGTAAAGCCAGATATTTTTACACGGATTTGAATACTAGATCGTGGATACCGGTGTTCTTTGGTGGTTGGGTTTTAATTAACCACACATCTCAGGTATGGTCGAACTGAGAATGTACAAGACTACACTTCATTCACACTCATACATATCCTCATTCATCCTCTGAAGTATTATCTAAACGGTAGTTACAGGAGGCTAAACAGATAAAAGAAAGAAGTTTGTTTTAGTAATAAAAGAGTGCTCCGGAATAAATGATTATTAATTTAAAAAAGATATATAAAAAAACACCTAACCAGATTAATCAACAAAAATTGAATTGTCAGCAATCAAATATACACTGAAAAATACAAGTACAAACGAACTAATAGGATGACAGTACTAAAATAAGTTTAATTTAAAATATTTGCTGTCAATAGTGCGTTGCCAAAACGTATCGGTAGATATACACGTAATTACAATAACTACGAAAAGCTACTACAAGCATACGTTTACATCATATCAGTCAAAAATTCATCGCTACCAATTAATGTGGAATAAGTTATAGACTATTTCTTGTGTGAAATATAATACCAGGTATATATGTAAACAATTTAATAACCCTTGAAAATAAAATAAAAAGATACAAAATGTATCTAATAATGTAAGATCATAGAACTTTTATTTAGTGGCTAGTTGATAATTTTTGTAAATTTTTTCTTTTCAGAACTGTTTCAGTATAATGTTACAGTCGTAAATAAATTAAACGTTCGATTTTATTAGTTATGTTATGTAGCTGAACAACATTAATATCATCGAAATGATTTTTCTTCATAAGACGTTGTTCATATTATATGTTTTAAAATTATACTGTAAACTGTGGTTAAATAAATAATCACGCATCTGCAGCTAAAGGTTTTAATTTTGATACGTGTAAATCTGAACTGGTGTGTAATATTTATGAAAAAGGGGAATTTCCGTCAGACTTCAAAAAAAGTGTTATAGTAATGATACCAAAAAAAGCAGGGGCAGATAAATGTGAAGAATACAGAACAATTAGTTTAACTAGTCATGCATCAAAAATCTTAACTAGAATTCTATACAGAAGAATTGAGAAGAGAGTGGAGGAAGTGTTAGGAGAAGACCAATTTGGTTTCAGGAAAAGTATAGGGACAAGGGAAGCAATTTTAGGCCTCAGATTAATAGTAGAAGGAAGATTAAAGAAAAACAAACCGACATACTTGGCGTTTATAGACCTAGAATAACGTAGACAGGAATAGAATTTTCAGCATTTTAAAAAAATTAGGATTCAAATACAGAGATAGAAGAACATTTGATAACATGTACAGGAACCAAACAGCAACAGTAACAATTGAAGAACATAAGAAAGAAGCCGTAATAAGAAAGGGAGTCCGACAAGGATGTTCCCTATCTCCGTTAGTTTTTAATCTTTACATGCAACTAGCAGTTAATGATGTTAAAGAACAATTTAGATTCGGAGTAACAGTACAAGGTGAAAAGATACAGATGCTACGATTTGCTGATGATATAGTAATTCTAGCCGAGAGTAAAAAGGATTTAGAAGAAACAATGAACGGCATAGATGAAGTCCTACGCAAGTACTATTGCATGAAAATAAACAAGAACAAAACAAAAGTAATGAAATGTAGTAGAAATAACAATGATGGACCGCTGAATGTGAAAATAGGAGGAGAAAAGATTATGGAGGTAGAAGAATTTCGTTATTTGGGAAGTAGAATTACTAAAGATGGACGAAGCAGGAGCGATATAAAATGCCGAATAGCACAAGCTAAACGAGCCTTCAGTAAGAAATATAATTTGTTTACATCAAAAATTAATTTAAATGTCAGGAAAATATTTTTGAAAGTGTATGTTTGGAGTGTCGCTTTATATAGAAGTGAAACTTGGACGATCGGAGTATCTGAGAAGAAAAGATTAGAAGCTTTTGAAATGCGGTGCTATAGGAGAATGTTAAAAATCAGATGGGTGGATAAAGTGACAAATGAAGAGGTATTGCGGCAAATAGATGAAGAAAGAAGCGTTTGGAAAAATATAGTTAAAAGAAGAGACAGACTTATAGGCCACATACTAAGGCATCCTGGAATAGTCGCTTTAATATTGGAAGGACAGTTAGAAGGGAAAAATTGTGTAGGTAGGCCACGTTTGGAATATGTAAAACAAATTATTAGGGATGTAGGATGTAGCGGGTATACTGAAATGAAACGACTAGCACTAGATAGGAATCTTGGAGAACTGCATCAAACCAGTCAAATGACTGGACAAAAAAAAAACGTGTAAATCTGGTAACAACCTAGAACTGACATTTTGAAGTTATCACGATATCATCATTTCTTAATATCAAGATATAAATAACTAAGTATTAAACTTGGCTATCAAATTAAGCGATAATATTATATACTCTTTTTACATCAGTAATTAAAAGAACGCGATATCCCAACCGCAGATATAACAATCAAATGGCAACGCCATTTAACTAATACACATATTCTGAGATATTCTACTACCTAAGGTTCACGTAAAATAAGCTGAAAGCTTTCTTGATTGTATTTTATTTAAGTATTAATGCGATTTTTAGAAAACTGTATTTCTGATAAGGATTTAAACAAAATTTTAAAGATATTAAAGTTTGTTTGAGTAATTAAAAATAGTAAATTAGATCTGCAAAAGATATCAATTATGTGAACACGTTAAACGAGGATGAAGTAAAATTTCTTTTTTTCTTTTTTTAATTAGTATTATTTATTATTAAACACTTACAGAGATAATAATGTTTCTAAAAAATAAAATTCATTCTTATTTTAAATAAACTGCCGGAAAGGTATATTAAATGAGTCTGTAATTTATTAAAAAATGGTAGCCGAAGAATAATAAGAATCTTTCTCTTACCCCTAAGTATTGTGTTGAGTTTCATAATAATAGTTTAAATTATTGCGACAGAGGTGACTATTGTTATTTTTTTTACTAGTAAGTATATATTTTAAAAATGTATCTCATTCGTTGATATAACCAACCGGGTAAGTTATTATCCTTAGTTTACTAAATATGAAATGTAATTTCACGGTTGTTATAATTATATAACAAGACCAAGGAGAAATTATAATTGATAAACGATGTAACACTTATTAAGATTAAATTATTATAAAACAACAACGTACACTTATACTGATTACTTACATGAATCTTTAAATTAGTTTGCAATATGTGTTACAAGAAGCAAAACACACAATACTAATAACATATCTATTAAGGGATTTACGTAACAGGGATAAACTAAAACACCACAAAGCCATTAGGTATAAATCAGCTGATAATATTATCTGAATGAACCAAATATAACACTTAGTAATTTTCCGAATTAAGCGGAAAATTTATAAGTCAATAATATTTCTTTTTTACTATACTTTGACATTTCAATGTCGATCTATAAAAAAAAAAAAAAAAAAAAAAAAAAATAATTCTTTTTTTTTTTTAAATTGAATCTCAGTCGATTAAATTAATTTAACTACTGTAAATACAAGTAGTACAACACTTAAATAATTATTAAATATTTCATACATATATACAGTATCGCTCATCTCGATAATTTTAAGTATCTATGTTAAAGCTGTCGAAAGAAATGATGCTCGTATACGGCATAATACGTTCTTTGTCTTAATCCGAAAACGCTTGTTGTATTTCTCACCAGAATGAAACTTAATTATAATCGTCACTTATTATTTTAAGAGAAAGTGCCTCTGGTAGGGGTTCTCAATCTTTCTCTTGTATTATTTATATTACGAGTATATATCTTATTACTTATATAAATGATATATTACATAAAATGGTGTGTAATATTTATGAAAAAGGGGAATTCCCGTCAGACTTCAAAAAAAGTGTTATAGTAATGATACCAAAGAAAGCAGGGGCAGATAAATGTGAAGAATACAGAACAATTAGTTCTTCTAGTCATGCATCAAAAATCTTAACTAGAATTCTATACAGAAGAATTGAGAAGAGAGAGGAAGAAGTGTTAGGAGAAGACCAATTTAGTTTCAGGAGTGGTATAGAGACAAGGGAAGCAATTTTAGGCCTCAGATTAATAGTAGAAGGAAGATTAAAGAAAAACAAACCAACATACTTGGCGTTTATAGACCTAGAAAAGGCATTCGATAACGTAGACTGGAATAAAATGTTCAGCATTTAAAAAAAATTAGGGTTCAAATACAGAGATAGAAGAACAATTGGTAACATGTACAGGAACCAAACAGGAACAGTAATAATTGAAGAACATAAGAAAGAAGCCGTAATAAGAAAGGGAGTCCGATAAGGATGTTCCCTATCTCCGTTACTTTTTAATATTTACATGGAACTAGCAGTTAATGATGTTAAAGAACAATTTAGATTCGGGGTAACAGTACAAGGGAAAAGATAAAGATGCTACGATTTGCTGATGATATAGTCATTCTAGCCGAGAGTAAAAAGGATTTAGAAGAAACAATGAACGGCATAGATGAAGTCCTACGCAAGTACTATTGCATGAAAACAAACAAGAACAAAACAAAAGTAATGAAATGTAGTAGAAATAACAAAGATGGACCGCTGAATGTGAAAATGGGAGGAGAAAAGATTATGGAGGTAGAAGAATTTTGTTATTTGGGAAGTAGAATTACTAAAGATGGACGAAGCAGGAGCGATATAAAATGCTGAATAGCACAAGCGAAACGAGCCTTCAGTAAGAAATATAATTTGTTTACATCAAAAATTAATTTAAATGTCAGGAAAAGATTTTTGAAAGTGTATGTTTGGAGTGTCGCTTTATATACAAGGGAAACTTGGACGATTGGAGTATCTGAGAAGAAAAGATTAGAAGCTTTTGAAATGCGGTGCTATAGGAGAATGTTAAAAATCAGACGGGTGGATAAAGTGACAAATGAAGAGGTATTGCGGCAAATAGATGAAGAAAGAAGCATTTGAAAAAATATAGTTAAAAGAAGAGACAGACTTATAGGCCACATACTAAGGCATCCTGGAATAGTCGCTTTAATATTGGAAGGACAGGTAGAAGGGAAAAATTGTGTAGACAGGCCACGTTTGGAATATGTAAAACAAATTGTTACGGATGTAGGATGTAGAGGGTATACTGAAATGAAACGACTAGCACTAGATAGGGAATCTTGGAGAACTGCATCAAACCAGTCAAATGACTGAAGAGAAAAAAAAAATTACATAAAATAAGAAACAAACAAAAAAATAATTTTTTTTGGCGCTGCGTCCCTTATTCGTATAATGAGCTTATGAATGTTAATATCCACGGATCGTTAAGCAAGGATGTTCTGTTAATTAAAACCCAACAATAGTATTATGGCTAGGAACGGTACTGTGAAACGGTCAGCCTTGACATTTACATTTACGAACGGGCCTCAACTACCAACCTCTCCATAGGAGACTATCCCTAAGCATCTACCTTACTTCTGTATCCATTGATACACTTTATATACTGTAATTTATTAAAAAAAAAATAACGGAAGCATAATAAGATCCTTTCTCTTACGTCTAAGTATTGTGTTGAGTTTAAGTTATTGCGACATAGGTGATTATTTTAATTTTTTTACGAATAAATAAGTATATATTTTTAAATGTATCTCATTCGTTGATATAAACCATTGATTCCCAAAGTGGTCCAGGTGGACCCCCAGGGGTCCACGGGAGACTCGACGGGGATGTACGTTGGCGTGACAAAAAAATGGGGGTTCACAATTCGTAAGCGTGGATCCACGAAAATTCATCTGGTTTCGATAGTGAAGAACTAAAATGTTGGCTTGACTTTGCGTATCAATCTAGGCAGATAATGTTTTGAGAAGCTCAGCGACTGTAACTTACAACTACAAGGGGACAGTCTCAATTTAATAAAAACAAAGGGTGTAATTTCAGCATTTCTTGGAAAATTGAAATTTATGAAGCAAAATATTAGTCGGCGCGTATTTTCCCAGTTTTTAAACTTGTCACAGGTAGAATGCCTTGATGAGGATATTCAGACATACGTTCAACATTTAATCGCCCGGCATGATGACTTCAAAATCAGATTTGAAGATATTCTGACGATGGAAATACCACCACGGATCATAAATCCATTTGATGAAACGGAAGTGGAGAATGTGATATTACAAGAGGAGTTACTGGAGCTTAGCACTAATGAGGAGCCGAAGGTGAAATTTAAAAGAGGGTATCAAACATTTTGGCTGCAGGCAGAAATACCAGAAAAATATCCTGGACTATGGGGAATTGCGAGAAAGCTTTTGATAGCATTTCCCTCGTCATATCTTGTCGAAAAAAGCTTTAGTGTCGTTACAAACCTTTTACCAAAAAAAAGGAGCAGATTCAATATCACAGAACGGGGAGATTTGCGCTTATTCCTAACAAAACTGAAGCCAAATATTGATAATTTGCTGTCAATCCATCAAGTACATCCCTCCCATTAAAATTGTAACTATTTTGTGATTGTCATTGTAGAAGTTACATTACGTTATTAATGTTTAATTTTAATTATATTACGACAATTTTATTATATTACATTGCAATACGATAACAATAATAATTAATAGCGTAATGATTACATATTTGAATAAATGCAACACAAAAATATACTATTTTTCTTTTGCTTTTTACCACTCTGAATGGGAAGTTTTCTAAATAAAATAAGTGAAAATCGATTGCTTTCTTGTGCTGTGAGTAGATGTCAAAAATGTAAAGTTGGATGGAAGCATTTTTTTTGATCGGCCAACTTTACTTTTTTGACATCCACTCACAGCACAGTCGATCAAAAATTAACCGATCGATTCTCACTTTTTTTTCGGAAGCTGTTAGTTCGTGGAACTCAGCCGTAACGCAAATTTTCATAGTTAGATCTAATCTTCACATTTTCCGTCGACTGGAAATATGGTAGAAATTGTAGCTGCAGGGGGTCCACCGGAACCAGCAAAATTTTGAGAGTGGTCTATGAGAAAAATAAGTTTGGGAACCTCTGATATAAACAAACGGATAAGTTAAAAATCCTTAATTTACTAAATATGAAATGTAATTACGCGGTTGTTATAATTTTATAACAAGACCAAGGAGAAATTATCGTTAATAAACGATGTAATACTTATTAAGATTAAATTATTATAAAATAGCAACGTACAGATTTATTACTTATATTAATAAGTACAAAGTGCAGAATGCTTTAATAATTTTATCTTATAAATGAAAGTAATCTTATCTACCTTAAAGAAATTATTTAAATATATATCTACGAATCGTTTAATTGTAATAGATTTTCAGTCGCTGAAGTAAATTAGTAACATCTGATTCGTTCTGAATACTTGAAGCAAAATAGCGACATAAATATTAGCCAAAAATTATCCGCCGTTGTAATTAAAAGATAATCTTTACATTGCCTTCAATAGGATTTTCCTCTGTTGAACGATCGATCTTCTTTGATACAAGCTTCAAATAAATTTTTAGTTTCTTCTGTAAAACGTTTCTTCTTTTTGCTAAGCGTAACCTATTTCTAATAATATTGAGAGATTTTACAGGTTAATGGTATCGTCTACAATTCCTGCAGAACTTCTTACATATTATTATTGTTTAGCGAGGGTTGTTATATATCACACAACTATTTAGAAGAAGATACACCGCTTCGCAAAAGAAAAAAACGATGTAATAAATGCTAGTTCCTCGTTTCAACTTTGGTCCACTTTTTTCACTTCTAAAAAGTCTTTTACCTACTTTCTGATTGTGGACGACTTTTTATTGATACATCAAAAAATGAACGGTCGTGCTAAATATAATAACAAATTCATTAAAAGGAATTAGAAGTAAAGCATTTTCCTGTCGCTTTCTTCAATGAGCCGAATATAATACTGGAAAAACTACGGCCAAGTTCGCAGAAATTGATGACATTCAGTTTTACAGGTGATGCCTATAGAAGGTTCATCTTATTGACTGGCAATACACATATTATTACTTTCAAGGAAATCAACTCCGATAGGAGCCTCTTGTATATAAGATAGCGGACACAAAATTCTAGCTCATAAATGAAAAGCATGCATACAAGCGCATGTACTATGCAACGAAAATTACTTCTATAATGAAAAAATTCAAGTTTTAAGTAGTTAGTTGCAGAGTTCTGATCGCAGACGTAAATTCTTACTGTAGATTGATTAGTTAGTCATGATATAATGAATAATGATATAGTTAAATCATGACAAAGTAAGGTTTTTTTTTTGTTATAAGAACAGAGACTGAAACTTTACAATCGCATTCATGTGAGACGGTTCATATTTCAAAATTAATAAAAAGTTACTCTCATGAATTTTACTCCACTTCTGGAAAGGGTCTGGGTGAATGATTAATAGTTCAATTAGACATTTCCATACATCACAAAATTCCAGAAAGTAATGAGATTATTCCTTCAGGAATCACGGGCATGTTCTTAGGTGGTTGTTTGGAGAAAATTTATGCAAGAGTAATTTTTATTGGAACATATAAGCCTTTTATACTTTGGTATCAGTATTTTTCTATTTCCATTTAATAAAAATTTCCCATTTCCAGAGATACATTGCGGGAGGGTCAAGCGGCCGCTGCCAGAAGAGGGTTCTTCTTAAGCTATCCTTCGGTTGGGATTGTCTTTTTCGTATTGCAATTCTTCCCGGAGTAAATCAGTCTTTACACCCACCATTATCTAATCCTTGATCCTTTTTTTTTCTAAGCAACAAAGGATACGGTACCTCTGGAGCTAGTGATGTGATCTAGCAGTGAAGGGGGGCTGAGAACCCAGGCGCTTTTCATATTATTACGAGAGAACATATCTAAAGTTTTGAATTTGCAGCAGATCAGCAAGCGAGTACCAAATAATAGGAATATTGATTAAGGGAATTAATTAGCATAATCAATTTTAATTGCAAACGATAAAAACAATAAAAAATATCCTAATATAAAATTAAAAACTGCATTGATAATTAAAAAAAAAAAAAAAACTTTCGTTAAAAACAATCAAAAATCAGTAAATTACACGGAAAACAAACAAAAACAACAGAAGAGAAGTGTATACATCAGAACTCAAATAGATGACGTGAAAGAGTAATTAAATATTTCAACGTAACACTCACTACATGTTGTCACAATCGCAATTTAAACATAGGAGTCTATCGACTCTTGTTTTCACAACTAATCACAATTTTCAATTACTTTCAGCCGTTTTGTTTTTTAATTTCGATTAAAAACCGTACTAATAATTATCAACGCTATTTTCAAACTTTTATCAGGATGACCGGATGGTATATAGAAACGAAATGAGCAAAGTGTCGGGCGAATGATTTTAATGCTACGTGGTAAATTATTAACCTACTTATAATTAAAATTAATATAAAATTGATCCCGTATTAAAAAGGTGGAAAAATTTTACTTTTTAAATCCTTTTAAAGCTTACTTTTATATTTTACTGTTTTAAATTAATAGTATTCCTAAATTTGCTTAGAATAAAGCTTACTAAAATTATTATTACTTAAAGCGTTCAATTACTTCCTTAATAGCTTTGTGATTTCAATTTTCTATAATTTTAACTGACATAACACGTGTCAGTTATAATCTGTAGAATTATAGCGTTTCACTCTTCATGTAACACGTGAAGAGTGAACTGCGAACATTATCTACAGTTACAAAATTTTGAATGAACCAATTAAAATATAAAATTATTATAATTACTACAGTTTATAACGCTATAGCTAACCTTTTATATTTATCTGTAATGAAAAATAATACTGGACAGGTAATAACATGCCGCGATAGAAATCAGGCGATAAAGACAAGTTTTATAAAGCAAGGCTTCTAAACAAATAAAAAAAAAATATATATATATATATATATATATATATATATATATATATATAGCCATTTTCAATAATAAATCGTTAAAGTTTTGACCTAGCAACTGAGGAAATCTATGAGGAAAAAATACGTAGTAAATATTAAATAAGTAGACGCACTCTACTAGCGGGATCATCACGAAATGAAAAAAATTAAGTTTAAAATATGAAAATAAAGATGAAACATTTTATTATCACAAATCTATTGAACAAAAAATTATATTAAAAAATAACTTTTTGTTATTAAAGCAGTCGTTGTCAAAGTAGGCGATAACGCCTCCTTGTGGGCGCTTGAGGCTTTCAGGGGGCGGTACACAGCCCACAGAAAATTGGGGGCGTTCAGGCGGTCTAGGAAAACGATGGCTGATTTAAAAAAATAAGGGAAAAAATTATGTTTTCCTCGTATTTCAAACTTAAATACTTTTTACACTAGTACAAAAAATTAAAGGGACACCTATATTTTATGATAAAAAATGATCTATTCAAACTACTTTAACTTTGCAACTAAGAGGCTTAGAGAGACGAATAAAAAAATAATTAAAGGTTGAATATTCTACTTTTTAATAATATACTTCAGATTTCTATATTATTGATATGATTGAAATTTTTTTGAAATCAATTTTAATAAAAACACTTCCCAATATATTAAATATGTTTTTTAATTGCTCTCGTTTAAAATGTAAATTTCAACTCATAAATATGATATGCCACGTTAAAAAAAATAATGGCAATTGCTGTTTTTAGAAGCGCAACTTAAAAACATAGCGATTGCAATTCTTAATTCTAACAGATGGTTAAATTTAAAAATGTTGGGGGCGCTAGAAAAATCTTTGATTCTCAGTGTGGGCGGTAAACTAGAATGTTTGAGAATCAATTAATTGAAGTATAAGCTGAAAAATTAACGCAATCTTAGAACTTTAATCACAATTAGTACCCTTCTCTTACATCGTTCCTCTGCATTCCTTTCGACATTAAAAAATAAAATTTCAGCTAAAAGATAACAAAGTTGAATTCAAAAAATCAGAAGAAAGAAGTAAAAAAAAAGTTATCAATTCTTCATTAAATCCCAAATTTGTTATTTTAAGTCGGACAAAATTAAAAATGACTAACCAACTGTTATTAACTTATTAAGGCCAAATGATATTAACTTATTAAGTCCTTAATAGTTAGTAGTAACTAAGTCCTTAAATTAACGCCTTCAAAAAATGAAAATTTTAAAAGGTACTGGGGAATGTACAGGGTCATTCACGGGAACCGGATGTTTTTAAAATATTCATAAAAAAATTGAATAATTACTTTAAAAAAGTTGTATTGGAACTGAAACACTTGTTAAATCAAAGCATTTGTTACTTACTCATGAACGAAAAATTATGTCCGGCAAGTGATGTCCACTTTGGGCAATACATTGTAGTAGCCTTTCATGGTAACTGGCCTCGATTCTTTGCAGCATGTCTAAATCAATCCGGGTGACGTGATGACGAATTGCGATCTTTAGGTCCTCCAATGGACGCGGTTTATTGCCGTACACACGCGATTTCAGAAACCCCCGCAGAAAAAAAAACACAACTACTCAAGTCGGGGGACCGAAGGGGCCAAGGAATGTCGCCGAATCTGGAAACGAACGTCCCGGAAACAAGTTACGGAGAACAGCCATCATTGCCCTCACTGTGTGCGCTGTAGCTCCATGCTGCTGCAATAACACATTTTGAAAATCGATTCCCCGGTTTCGTAACTCGGGGATGAAAAACGTATTCAACATCGCAATGTAACGATCAGCTGTTACAGTTACGGCAGCGTCATTTTCTTCAAAAAAAATATGGTCCAGTAACACCGACCTTTCCTATTGTACACCAGACAGTCACCTTTGGGCTATAAAGTGGTCTCTCGTGAAGCTGATGTGGGTTTCTTTCTGCCCGATACCGGTATTTCTGTTTGTTGACGAAGCCATTCAGATGAAAATGGGCTTCGTCATTCATTAACGATAAAAAATTTTAATTTTCTTCAAAAACGGTAAGCATTTGTCGACAAAATTGTAATCGCTGCGTGAAATCTTGCTCGTTTAACTGCTGCACGACGGCTATCTTGTAAGGATGGAAATGCAGGTCTGTATGCAGAATTCGTCTTACCGTACTTGTGCTCATTTGAAGCGCTGCTGAATGCCTCTGAATAGAGCGGCGTGGGCTTCTGACAACGGCTTCCCTTACTCGTTCGATGTTCTCCGGAGTGCTAGCAGTTCGTCGGGGACCCGGTGGTTTTTTCTTCAATATTGAACCGCTTGTTCGAAGGTTGTTTACCCGTCGCAATATTGTGTTACGAGAAGGGACGCTTGCATTACGATGGATATTAAACTGACGACGGAAATCTCGCTGAACAGCAGTTACGGATTCGTCATTTCGCACAAAACTGTCATACGCGTACAGGCGTTGGTCTAGCGTCCACGGCTCCATCTCAATGACTAAAATGTAAATGCTATGAACAATGGAATCGTCAGACACCAGCCACTTGCCTCTCCCACCACGAACGCCCGAGTACAACCCACTTCAAAAACATCCGGTTCTCGTGAATGACCCTGTATAAATCAATTATTTTCTCATACAATAAAGTATATTTTATTCTATATTTTGTATCTGATTAAAACGAATAATACAACAAAAGTTGAAAATTTTACATCTTGATAAAAGGAATGTAAAGGAAAAATAGAAGAGGAGAGTACTGAATTTCAACTAAAAAAATGTTTAATTTTCGCTTTATAACAGCATTGTAATAAAAATAAATTATTATGGAAAATGACAAAACAATTTAAAAATCTTTAAAATATTTAAGTAGATCGTTTACTTATGGAACAAACCGAGATCACCGACCAACGGCATTTCCTTTACAAAATAAAAAGAAGAGTCGTCTAAGCCAATCCATTTGCTGAATGCTTGATTGCAAAAGAAAATTACATACAGATCGAACTGAAAACTTTCTCCTTTTTTAATGTCGATTTAAAAAAATAATATGATGATTTTAACCGCATAAAAAAAATATTTGCAACGCTTCTTTTTTGTGATTCATTAACTTACCAAATATCAATTTATAATGTTTAATTAACACAACTCCTCTTATTTATCATAATCAATTTTTCGTGGGTACAAAAAGGTTCATTCCAGAAGTTAATTTTTTTAAAGTTCTGCCACTGGAAGATCATGTTCAAAAAAAAAGCGTAATGAAATATAGAACACATCGGTATTTATTTATTAATGTCATATTCAGCTAAGAATAATAAAAAAGGGAGCATTTAAACTGATTTTGAGCAAATGTTAAAAACATTTTTTTAAAAATAATGTAGATTTACAACAGGTAAATGTTAAAACAATCATCCTTTATGTTATTTATTAATTACATCCACAATTTAAAAATAGCAAACTGTTGGAAAGAAAACAGACTACCTTCAATCAACTGTAGAATCTGTTAAGCTGGCGATATTCCAATAATTCAGTTTTATAACATTACTAAAAGGGAAAAAATAAAATGAATTTTACGCAATAATGCTAATCTAAAAATATATTAATGAAAGGATCAAAGAAATTCTGTTTGTAACGATACAGGTTTGATGGACTCGGGCAAATATTTAAAGGCGTACATAAATAATAAGATAGAATATATTGAAAATATAACTAAAAGACTACAAACGTTATATAACGTTATATAACGTTATAATAATAAGATAGAATATATTGAAAATATAACTAAAAGACTACAAACGTTCCCATCAAGTTTACGTGCAATCACCTTCATAATTTTAACAATTATTTGGGGGAAATAACTAATAAATTGCTTTTAAGAGATCGTTCTCTGTGTGGTAAAAACTATCCTACTAAAATAGCAACAAGAAAAAAATAAAATTGTAAGAAAACACTGCAATTGTGCTGTGTAACTACAATGATTAACTTTGTTGGTATGTTATCGATTTTAAAATAAAAAAGAAATTTTTTCCAAGCATCTTCAAAAAATTATGATACATCTAGATCAAGAATATCTTTCAGATTATTATCATTAGAAATCAACCAAGGAATATTGGTTTTAATTTTTTTTTAATTAAACGATATAGTATTCGACAGAAAAACATCTGTACGGTAATTGAAAAAAAAAAGATACCACATGACTTTCTTGTACGCCTATTAAATTACATGTACACATTTTTTGCTGCACTTCATTTAAACTTATTTCATTTGAAAGTGAGATACGATCCTCCAATTCTTTAATAAAGCGGATAGTTACACAATTGCATTGCGGTGGACACCATATTGCATCATATTTTTTTTTTGTGACGTTTGTTTTAGCATTTTTATTAGTTTATACATTAATTTTGTTTCACGTCGCTCAAGTAGTTATGTGGTAAGTGAGGACGTGCCGGATCCGTAACAATGTACACACAGATTAGAATCCGACTTCATGTATATATATTTTTCCTTAACTTTTTTTTTTAATTTAAATATATTGATTTATTAATAATTAATTATTATTAACCTCTGAAAAAATCTTTCATTAAAATGAAAAATACATAAAATTTTATTTCACTAATAACTTCTGATGTTTTCATTTTTTTTTTTGTTGTTACTATTTATGGTAAGAAAGAAGGAAAAAAGCAGGGGCAGATAAATGTGAAGAATACAGAACAATTAGTTTAACTAGTCATGCATCAAAAATCTTAACTAGAATTCTATACAAAAGAATTGAGAGGAGAGTGCAGGAAGTGATAGGAGAAGACCAATTTGGTTTCAGGAAAAGTATAGGAACAAGGAAAGCAATTTTAGGCCTAAGATTAATAGTAGAAGGAAGATTAAAGAAAAACAAACCGACATACTTGGCGTTTATAGACCTAGAAAAGGCTTACGGTAACGTAGACTGGAATAAAATGTTCAGCATTTTAAAAAAATTAGGGTTCAAATACAGAGATAGAAGAACAATTGCTAACATGTACAGGAACCAACAGCAACAGTAACAATTGAAGAACATAAGAAAGAAGCCGTAATAAGAAAGGGAGTCCGACAAGGATGTTCCCTATCTCCGTTACTTTTTAATCTTTACATGGAACTAGCAGTTAATGATGTTAAAGAACAGTTTAGATTCGGAGTAACAGCACAAGGTGAAAAGATAAAGATGCTACGATTTGCTGATGATATAGTAATTCTAGCCGAGAGTAAAAAGGATTTAGAAGAAACAATGAACGGCATAGATGAAGTCCTAGGCAGGAACTATCGCATGAAAATAAACAAGAACAAAACAAAAGTAATGAAATGTAGTAGAAATAACAAAGATGGACCGCTGAATGTGAAAATAGGAGGAGAAAAGATTACGGAGGTAGAAGAATTTTGTTATTTGGGAAGTAGAATTACTAAAGATGGACGAAGCAGGAGCGATATAAAATGCCGAATAGCACAAGCTAAACCAGCCTTCAGTAAGAAATATAATCTGTTTAGATCAAAAATGAATTTAAATGTCAGGAAAAGATTTTTGAAAGTGTATGTTTGGAGTGTCGCTTTATATGGAAGTGAAACTTGGACGATCGGAGTATCTGAGAAGAAAAGATTAGAAGCTTTTGAAATGCAGTGCTATAGGAGAATGTTAAAAATCAGATGTGTGGATAAAGTGACAAATGAAGAGGTATTGCGGCGAATAGATGAAGAAAGAAGCATTTGGAAAAATATAGTTAAAAGAAGAGACAGACTTATAGGTCACATACTAAGGCATCCTGGAATAGTCGCTTTAATATTGGAAGGACAGATAGAAGGGAAAAATTGTGTAGGCAGGCCACGTTTGGAGTATGTAAAACAAATTGTTAGGAATGTAGGATGTAGAGGGTATACTGAAATGAAACGACTAGCACTAGATAGGAAATCTTGGAGAGCTGCATCAAACCAGTCAAATGACTGAAGACAAAAAAACAAAAATTATTGTAAACATTTTTTTACATTCAGAGGTTAATAAAGTTTCAATAAATCAATATTTAATTTTAAAAAAGTTAAAAAAAAAGTATATATATATATACATATATATATGAAGTCGGATTCGAACCGATGTGCCTTCCCCTTTTAAGAACGAAATATTTCACCATTTAAAATTTTACTTGGATAACTCTGGAAGCAATGAAAATAAGTACCACTTATCATATATTATTAAAAGCTCGCAATGAAGGCTTATTACTGCAGTTAAGAAAAAGTCCAGTATCCAAATTTTTTTGAATTTTGGGCACTTTTGGTCCAGTCGATTGCATTCAAAAGGGGAGGTGCACAACTAGATGTTACAACAATCCTAAATCCAAACTTTCAACATATTACGTGTAATCGTTTTTGAGTTATGCGAGATACATACGTATCGTCAAGACGAAACTAATCAAATGGATATTTCCGTTGAAATCTGAAAACCGAAATTTTTCGCGATCACAATACTTCCTTTACTTCGTAAAATGAAGTAAAAATATAAGGGCTCTTAAATGAAACGCTGTGTACTTTTGAATGTATGTTCATCTATATTAAAAACAGTGAGACTTGTTATTTCTATTAAATAAATAAAGCACCCATTATTTTTCATTAGGTCTATTTTAAATGAAAATACTATTAATATTTTAAAATACTACAATTTTAAAATGATTAACTGAGGATATAACATATATATACTTACAACATATAACTACTTACTACTAGATAACAAAATTAAATTAAACAATTAACATATATCCCAGGTTAAGTTTTGATTTTCTAATAATGGTTGTAAAATATACATACTGAATGTACTTGAAGTAGTTTTTAGTAAGTTCTACAATTAAATTTGTTTAGGGAAAAACAGAGACAGACAATGAGACCAAGCTAAGTAGATTCCAGCCGAGCAAAAAGCGCACGGATCGATCCGGCATCGGTGGAGGAGTGGGAAGGGTGCAAGGCGAGTGAAGAAGAGAAAGCGCAGTGGCATCAACGGCGGTAGAGAAGGATAACACAACAGTAATTGCAGCCCGCTGCCAAGTTTGTTCATTAAAAAGGACTTAACTGTTCCCGACTATAACGTAATGGTCCGTCCGCCTGACATGCTATATTTTAGCCAGTATTGCATCTCCCCATTCTAAGATTCCCTCCGGCGTTGACACCGAGTACCAATTAGACATCCGATCGAAAACAGAGCCGTTCTGGGACTCTTCACTAAAAGGCGATCGGTTAAAGGCATAAGTAATTCGCGCACGCACAGACGCCGTTCAATGAATTCGTTTGTACCCTTAAGGGAGACTGCAAACTCGATTATGCGATTACGGGAATATTTCTTTATCAACTCGAAATAAAAAGTAACAACCTGTAAGCGAACGTCGACCCGACTAATCCTGTAATTATTAAATCGTAATATAACTTACGAGTACGCAACAAGATATACCACAATAACGATGTAATTTAAAGCCGCAATACCTTCAAGAAACATGAACAACTGAAACACGTTTCAGTAATTAAAAATAATTTCTAACTAAAATTCGTAAATAAATTCACAAGTTAATTTACGTTTTAGCTTAAATAAAATTATATTTAGGCTTAATAATACTTAATTATACTATTACTATAGTACAAGTATTACTCACAATTT
This sequence comes from Lycorma delicatula, assembly GCF_047948215.1. Lineage (NCBI taxonomy): Eukaryota > Metazoa > Arthropoda > Insecta > Hemiptera > Fulgoridae > Lycorma > Lycorma delicatula. The sequence continues at coordinate 6,422,127 of NC_134455.1, read as the reverse complement.
TTTTACGTTTATTCATTTACAGCTCAACACGGTTACTTAAATAATTATTAAAACCAGAGGATGTAACCTACTTTCATTGTTAAATAAGAACGTAAGAAAAAGATTAAAAAACATCAATAATTAATGATCCCTTTGACTTTTAGCTTATGCACAGTATTTTAGGTTTCTCTTCACATTCTCTTATTGAATTTTTACGCCCATTATTTATTTTTTACGGTTACAAATGATGCTTAGGTACAACCATATTGATGAGATTCAACCAATTTTTAAAATCCCCTCTTTTGGGGTTCTTATAAAATCCAAATTTATCTTAAAAGTAGTGTTGATACTTTCCTTTAATAAGACCCTAGATATAGATATGTAAAAGAGTTCTAAGGTTTAATAGTCTCTACTAAAGGAAAAATTAAATTTATTGTTGAGGTTGGCGTAACACTGTGGTGATAAGTATCTTCTGTGTATAATACAGCATTTTTAGTTCGTCTATTTTCTCTTATTTTTACACATAAATAAACTTTTTCTTCAAATCGGTTAATAATTAAATTATACATATCATGTTAGATGTGTATATCTCATTAATCACGAATAAAAAAGGAAACTACCTGAGCATTTGTCTGAAAGTATAAAGGAAAACCGTAAGAAAACCTTAATCAAAGCAGCGCTAAAAATACGATATTAATTAAAAAAACAGAGGTTAAAAACCACATTAATTGATAAAAGTATCATATACGGTACAATGTGTTAATGTGCGATCGTCTAACTTAGTTCCCACCTTTTTACGAGCCGACCAAAATGATAAAAAAAATGTATGATTTCTATTGATAGAAAATTGAAAGATTTCTTTTATACATTTTATTGAGTTGGTGGTAATGATAAAGCAAACATTTAAATAAAAGGTGGAGAAGAGTGTAAGTAAAGTTGGAATAAGCGCCTGCATTTAATGATATGTGCAATGAATACTTTCTGCTCATTAACGAGCAGTATAAATCGCAACCAATAGTAGCCTCAACAGCAGTGAATTTAGAAAGATTCCACTGCATATAAAATTATAATAGAACAAATATGGATCAATAAAACGTAATTAAAATCGGTACACAATAAACACTTTTAAGGGATTTTTAACTTAAATATTGATTTGAGTTTCTGAGAGTTCTTCACGTTAAACGAGTTGATTTTTAAAAAATATTATTATTTTTTAAGAGTCTTCGACACAGTAATATTAATTTGTTAAAAGACATTTTTTTTAAGTAATTCTAGTAAACTGAAGGGATGTCAGCGAGAAGTATAAAAAAGCTCTTTCTCGTAAACCGAATTATCAGGGTTTTATATGAAAATATTGCGTTGTCTGGTAAGAGTATTCGCTGCCTGGTTAGATGATGTAGTTAGATCATACGTGATCACATTTACGAACGTAAACAGTAATTTTATAGCCCATTTAGTATCTTTTTGAAGGAGTTCTTACATACAGTATTATTACATTTTTTTATTTATTTATGAATTCTGCTATACTAAAAAAACCTATTTTAACGAACAAGATAAGATTAATAGATACCAGACCTTCGCTGAGAATCGAATCCGACGATCCAGCCTGATTTAATACTAGCATGCTACCTCCTTCACCGACCTGCAGATTAGTTATATTTAAGTCGCTAATGCAACAGGAATAATATATATTTAAAAACGGTTAAAAAGTTATAGTTTTATTAACGCGCTTTAAAATAAAACAGAATGGTTTGAGAGGAAATCAATATAATCGTTTTGGAAACATTGCTCCCAAACCAAGATTTTTAATTAATACAAAGGAGAATGGAAACTTTCAAAAATTTAGCCCATTTTTAATCGCAAGAGAAATAATAAATTGTGCTGGTGGTCCTGTTAAGGAAATTCGTAAAACTTTTAATGGATTACATGTCGAAACCATCAACGACATGCAAAGCCAGAAAGTTCAGGCGTTGAAGAAGATCGGTGAATTTGCGGTTTCTGTCCAACCGCATAGCACACTCAACTCATCAGGAGGAGTTGTTGTTTGTCGCGATCTTCTTAATTATACAGAAGAAGAAATTGTACAAGAAATGTCGAGTCAGGGAGTGACTCGGTGTCACAGACTAACCATGCGAAGAAATGGTGAAGTTCTTCCTTCGGCCTCGCATGTTTTAACATTTAATAGGCCGAACCTTCCTGAAAAGGTACGAGCTGGCATCCATCGGCTTGATGTACGGGCATTCATTCCGCAGCCGATGAGATGTTTTAAGTGTCAACGATTCGGACACACAGCAGCTAGATGTGAAGCGCAGGAAATATGTATATGTGGAGAGAAAATACACGAGGGTGACCCATGTAAAGACCCTCCAATCTGCGTTAACAGTAAAGGGCATCACAACTGTCGTTCAAGGAACTGTCTTACATATAAATTAGAAACAGCCATTCAGGAAGTTAAAACGCTTCAGAAGGTCAGTTATCCTGAAGCGAAGAAAATTGTTAATCAGCGTACACCACGATCATCGACTTCTTATGCAGAAGCAGCGGCTGCCCCTTCCACATCTAATATTAATGTGGAGCAGTTGCTTAACACGATGGCATCAAGTCTTGCGACAATGATTGAAAGAATTATTGATTCAAAGATTGAGTCCACTCATCAGAGAAAACAAAGTAAAAATGAGACGGCTCATCCCCGGACTGACGCCGTTGACATGAGAGACGCACCAGCGCCGTTTAAAAAACCAGCCAAATCTGCGATCGTAATGCCACCAACTAGCGTAAAAATTAAAAATCTTGACTTATCTGACAAAGAAAAACAGATCACCCCGTCGACTAGTCACCAGCCTAAAGAAATTGTGACAAGAAAATCCGAGTTTACCGAAATGGAGGTGCAAGTTACTATCGAGAAAGCACCAGATGCAGGTGATATAAAAACTGCAACAATGGAGCCTCCAAAAGCTCAAAGAACAGCTTCGGTGAGAGCATCTATTTCAGCTGGACCCAGTACGGCAGTAGAGATTGAATCCAGCTCATCAGCCGCGGAAAGTGCATCGCTTGCTAGTTTAGATTCAATAGCAACGATGCTAACTGCACCAACGAAGTTTTTGTCTCCTGACGTCAGCCGCAGAACGTCACTGGCATCGGAAAGAGAGGAAGACGATGCCATGTCTGAGGCCTCAGATACGCTGTCATCAGAGGTTGAGGCCGTTAGAAGGATGGAAAAACGGTGCAAGAAAGGATGGCCGAAAGAAAAGCCTAGGAAGTAATTTTTTGGATATAAGTTGTAGAAAAATGTAATTTTTGACCTTTTTTGATTCATGGGAATGTGAATCACTGAACCTTTTTTTAATTTTTTTTTGAAGTGGGATGGGGCTAATGACCAAAGTAGTCAGTCGATGCCCCTAAAAACCTCAAAAAAAAAAATAAAAAATATAATCGTACTAGAACGAAGAAATATTTATACAAATACAGAGCTAAATAAATAAAATTACCACCTTATATAAATCTAAAAGATTTATTTTTACACGAAATAGAAAAAAAATAATCATTTTTTACTCACATCGTACCCGTGTCAAAGAAATTTGTATTCTGATGGTACGGGTATATTGAATACTTCCATTTCCTATATAGATGAAATATTTTCAAGAAAGAAACGATTTTTGTTTATAACAGGCCTTATTTGTTTATTGTTCGTCTTTATTATCATCGAATAGCGTAGATGAAAGAATTCAGTTTACGGTTCCGTGAACTTTAGTCTGAAAAAGAATTTAGGCTACTTTAAAATCGGTATGGCTAAAAAATCAGCGAAATCTTCACTGTACTGAAATTTAACTCAAAATAAAACTTTGACATTTTTACAACAGATTAGTTTACCCGCATTACGTACGTTACTGCATCAGGAAAAAATCATGTATTAAGATTAATAGGAGGACATACAGGAGGAATTTTACGTATTGAAATCTAAACGTTTTAAAATTAATAATTTATGGATGGCTTAGCTCTTTTGACGATTAATGATTTTATGGAGAATATAGAATTCAAACACAAAATACAAAAAAAAAAAAAAAAAAAAAAATATTTAAAACATTTCCAAGATTAATTAAACATTTTTACTATTTCATAATTTTTAACTGTGTATTTGAAACAACGCATTATTCCTTGTTCATTTTTTCGGATCGGATTCCAGTCGTGGGATTCTTTATTTTATTCATAGAAAAAAAGAATAGCGAGTAAAACATATAAGAAATAATATGATGTAATATACGGAAGTTTCAATAAAATCTATCCGTATCTATTAAGTTATACCACAAGATATAAATACGTGTATAAATTTTGAGTGATTTATTCTTAAACAGTTAAATATTTAAAGAACTAAAAAGGCATTAATGGATGGTTTTCCGTTATTCTGTGAGAAAAAAGATTTCACATTTAATAGTAACTTTCTTACACTCATTTAAAAATGACAAAGTTGCGTGATGAATCCACTGTAAATCAAAATAACGAAAAAATTGCAACGATTGTTTTAAGGGGATTGCCAAACTAATCGATTCCATTGAAATTTTCGAGGAAGAATTACTCCCCATAAATTTAAACAAAAGCTAACAGAAATCAAAATTTTCCTTTTTTATAATATTAACGAATTGATTATTATCTGGATATTTTTTCTTTTTCCTGTTTAGCCTCCGGTAACTACCGTTTAAATAATACTTCAGAGGATGAATGAGGATGATATGTATGAGTGTAAATGAAGTGTAGTCTTGTACATTCTCAGTTCGACCGTTCCTGAGATGTGTGGTTAATTGAAACCCAACCGCCAAAGAACAGTGGTATCCACGATCTAGTATTCAAATCCGTGTAAAAATAACTGGCTTTACTAGGACTTGAACGCTGGAACTCCCGACTTCCAAATCAGCTGATTTGGGAAGACGCGTTCACCACTAGACCAACCCGGTGGCTTTATTATCTGGATCTGTCGCTAGAATATTTAACTTCAGTCTTGTTGTCAGTAATATTAGGCTAGGCTAGTGGAATTACGGTTAACCCACCGGGTCGGTCTAGTGGTGAACGCGTCTTCCCAAATCAGCTGATTTGGTAGTCGAGAGTTCCAGAGTTTAAATCCTAGTAAAGCCAGTTACTTTTATACATATTTGAATACTAGATCGTGGATGCCGGTGTTCTTTGGTGGTTGGGTTTCAATTAACCACACATCTCAGGAAAGGTCGAACTGGGAATGTACGAGACTACACTTCATTTACACTCATACATATCATCCTCATTCATCCTCTGAAGTATTATCTAAACGGTAGTTACCGGAGGCTAAACAGGAAAAGAGAGAGAGAGGGGGGAATTACCGTTAACTCACAGGGTTGGTCTAGTGGTGAACGCGTCTTCCCAAATCAGCTGATTTGGAAGTCGAGAGTTCCAGCGTTTAAATCCTAGTAAAGCCAGTTACTTTTATACAGATTTGAATACTAGATCGTGGATGCCGGTGTTCTTTGGTGGTTGGGTTTCAATTAACCACACATCTCAGGAAAGGTCGAGCTGGGAATGTACAAGACTACACTTCATTTACACTCATACATATCATCCTCATTCATCCTCTGAAGTATTATCTAAACGGTAGTTACCGGAGGCTAAACAGGAAAAGAGAGAGAGAGGGGGGGGAATTACCGTTAACCCACAGGGTTGGTCTAGTGGTGAACGCGTCTTCCCAAATCAGCTGATTTGGAAGTCGAGAGTTCCAGCGTTTAAATCCTAGTAAAGCCAGTTACTTTTATACAGATTTGAATACTAGATCGTGGATGCCGGTGTTCTTTGGTGGTTGGGTTTCAATTAACCACACATCTCAGGAAAGGTCGAACTGGGAATGTACAAGACTACACTTAATTTTTAAACTCATACATATCATCCTTATTCATCCTCTGAAGTAATACCTGGACGTTAATTTCCGGAGGCTAAACAGAAAACGAAAAGGGGAATTACGGTCACTTAAAAAAATACCTTACCGACAGTACTCTAAAATAATAAGAACTTACCTTTACTTCAAAATTTTATTACGACTTATGTTTTGTCGGTATTTGTTTAAAATATTGTTATTAAAAAGGAGATTATGAAAATTTATTTACATTATCTGAACTTGTTTAGAATACGCTCAACGCACAAAAAAATAGATCTGAAAAATATAATCTGCAGTAAAATTTTAAAAGTGATAATATTAGGAAACTATATTCAATCGGAAATTTTTGTACGATAATGTTTTATATGTAAAGCTATCTAAATATTTATTATTTAAAACATAAGATTTTTAAGTGTATTTTCCATAGAATAAAAACAATATGGAATATCATATTATGTTTTACATGTTATAAAACAATATGTACAAAATCAAAAGCACGTACGCATACAATACGTCAGAGATGAATTGAACTCCCGTTGTCGGTTCAGTTAGCTGAAGAACGATGCTCGTTCTGTGGTAATACAACTAAGGAGTGTTTATATATTTGTTTAGGTGCGTGTATATATTGTGTGTTTTATTATGTTGTAAAGATAAAATTCAAACTTTTATCGTAAGATACCAACACTTAAGGGGGATAAACATCTATTGGGAAATATACATCTCAACAGTATCAGTTCCTTTTATAATATTGAATCTCACATGAAAATAAGCTAATAACTTGTGAATGACACCAAAAACTAAATATTGTAGCTTCGTTTTTAAATTTAAATAAACAATATTATCCGACAAATTATAAATATTCAATAAGGCAATTATTTACAATTTGAATGATAAAAAATGATATAAAATAAAATAAAAAAAATTAATATCTTTATATACAAGACTGAATAAATATAGATGACTATTCTGAAATAAGGGGATGGTTATTAACAAAAACAGCTATTCATTAATTATCATTTAAATTCAACTTTTTACGAATATTTAATCGAGTTTAGAAATTTCCTTGAAGATATGAATCTGAAATTACTTAGTAAGTAATCATTTCAAATAAATTGAAAAGAAATAAGTTCTGCTACAAGATTACATATAATCTTTTTCTATAAAGGATTTCGAAGTACAAAACAAGTGTGATGTTATCATGAATGTTTTATTCTATTGATTTATTATAATTATTGTTGTTTTATCATTAATTTACGAGATATTCAATAAAAAATAGTTTAAGTTAATTAGGAGGCGATATCAACGGTGGAGAAGTGTAATTACAAAACATGTAAGATTAAGATAACATTTACTACACAGAAAGGAATATTAAAAAAATTACACATCATTTATGATATAAATTCTGAAAAAAAAAATTATATAATTATTTTCAAAAAATAAAAAATAATAAGGTAAAAATATGTAACCGATTTTAGAAAAAACGAAATTATAAGGACACGATGTCAAAAAGCTCGTAATAATGAAAAACGCTGAAAACGTTTTCAATGAGACCTGTGTTCTGATGAATAAATTTATAATTACGGTTTTATATATATAGAGCTTAAGTTAAAAATTTAGAACCGTTGCGGTATTTACTACAAACATTATATTCTTTTAAACTTTCTGATTGTAAATAGAGTTAATTAATCGATGTATAGCAATGTACAGTTCAAAATTTGGATGGAGCAGTGGGTGCAGCACCGTGTACAGTCATAACTCGTTCTAATGGGGCATTTTACAACATAAACTCTATATGAATACAACAGCCATCGCATTCATCAACTAACACATGCAGAGAGACTGCAAGTGAGAGAAAGCCGATGTAGTTAGAGAGGGAAGACATTGCACGAGCACTCGTGTCTAGACAAGATATATATACATATATACACACACACACACACACACAATATTCCTTTAGTTTAGAAAATATGAGATACAATCATGCACGTCAAGCTAAGTGTCCTATATATGTGTTCCTAACCGATAATTCAATAAATTTAAATTTAAGTCGCAGCCACACCACAAACTAAATGAAATAATGATCAAATTATCAAATAGGATTTTAAATAAAATTTCTTTTAAGGATATTTTACATTAATGTGTTCTGTATAAAAATTACATAATAATTTTAGTTGTTCCATTGGAAATAATTCACGGAAAATAGAAACACAATTTGTTTAACATTAAATGAAATCTTTAATAGCAATTATGTAATTTGAAGTAGCCAAAATATCTATTAAACAGAAAAATAAATTCTACAATAGTGTAAAAAATTGTTCTATTCCCGTTGGTTTATTCTGCGATCTCAGTTAGTAAATACGAGTATGTAACATTTTAATACATAAAAAAAAGTTTTTATTCGTTTATTATTTGTTGATGAAAAGATTGTAATCGTAAATGAACTTACAATTAACTCCAGAATGTTTATTCTTGATACAATTTTTCAATGCTTTCTAGGCTTTTTATAAAATCTGGGTAAAAGTGAAAAATTATAACTAGTCTTCGAATTCAAACAACAATATTTCACTCCGTAGATTAGGCATAATTTTTATTTTAACATACAATTATTTAAGGAAACATAATCGAAATTTCGTTATCAAATGTTAAGAATAGATTCAAGAACCAAAATTTGAAGACATTTATAAAAAAGTAATGTAATTTTAACAAACGCAGAATGAATATAACATGTTTTCCAATACCTCTACAGCGCCAATTTAACATTTTATTAGATAAAAAAATATTTAAACGCTTTTTACCAAGACATTGTTAATTAAAGTTGGGTTTAGTTTACAAACTAATTCCAAGAACATGATTTTTATTTAATGGTATTTTACTTCTTTTTTTTTTTTTAATTTAATCAGAATAAACATTTGAATAAACAAGATTAAATATATGCTGAACAATTTCAGGTTTGATACTTGAATCGCATTTCTAGATTAAAATAACAGAAACGAGAATTAATATGAATATTAAAAATCACAGTTTAATACAATTAATAACAGTAAATGTATTTTTTTTTTTTTCGAAGAAACAAACTTGCTAAAAATTTTGTCTCAATACCGTGTCAGAGTAGTACAGACCAGTTATTTATTATCGTCAACGGTTCCTCGATGTCACAGGCCATTCTTTTGTAGGTGATTCTAATTAATAAAAAGTATCGGCAAGGTGTTCAACGGCTGTAACAAGGTACATTTATTACACGCACAAGAAATGCAGATACCCAAGGACCCCCATCAATAAAACGTCACTATATACCGGGAGGAAACCTTTGAAATATCATTAAATTAAAAATATTAATAAAATCTGACAAGAGAAAATGGATTATTTGCCAACGAAAAAGGTTTTGCTTTTCATCACTATTTGTCACATTCTTTCTTATAGCAGCAGGATGTAGACCAATCTGAAGCACAATATGTACTCATCAGATTTGTTTGTTGAATATAATATTCGGTCCTTCGAGTGAACCCAGTGAAGGTGTTACTTATAGAGCTGAATATCAATCGCAGTTTGGTGGACTTGATATGGTGAAGCGGAGCAAAATATTCAGCTCGGTAAAAAAGGAAACGGGAAACCACTTCATTCCTCACTTTCCTCAATAAATTTGGCATGAGGTAATTGTTATTCTTAGGAATGGTTATGCCATTTTCAAAAGCGACTGGTGTCTTTATGTTATTCCATCTGTAACAGTTTTAATGTAATTTTATATTTTCACTTGGAACTAACGTTCAGTTTTAATTGCATTTTTTAAAAGAAACAAAACCGAATAGTTATTCATAAAGTAAGCTATATATAATTAAAATAAAGAACCTGATAAAGAATAATATAACAAAACTACCACGATAAAATAAGTGATTTAACTGATATACCAAGAGAATAATGTAAAACAATGTCCTTTTTTAAACAACAGTTTCGCTCTAATTATTCATAGACGAGTTATACTAGCATGAACTGTCAAGAGTAGTGAAAGACAGCTTAGTATGAAATACATAGAAGATAAAATTTGATATTGATAGTCGATATCACATTTCATGGGCAAATAGATACATGAAGACTGAAAAATGAAAAAAAAAAAAATCAGCGACTCAACTTACTTGAAAAAAGTACAAATTGTGTAATGATAACCCGCAAGTTATTACACGTAGTATTAGAAACACGTAACTGACCTTATCGTCCTTGAAAAGGTACGATCAAACAGAAAAAAAGTTCTTCATCTCGTGAAATAATTCGTCATTAATTATTAGTAGAAATAATTATTATATTTTCATTTAGCGGTATAACGAGCGGTTTTTTTTTTTACAAAGAAAGTTTTTTTAATCTCAATTGTAAGAAAAAAAACCTGCGAATTAGTAAAAATTGAATTCTTGTCTTCGGAAAAAATTCAATTACTCTTATTAACAACTATGATTTCTAATGGAAAATTTGCAAGTTACCATAACTACAGACTGTAAAACATGCTAGTTACAGGAGCACATAAATATATGTTACTTTTACTAAGACAGGTATCACTTCATACTAATATTTTGTTATTTTGATACTGAAATTGTAATTTTTTTCCATTCTGTCCTGCTTTGGCGTGCAATTTCTTTCTCAAATTCTTTCTTTCGCTTCATCAACTAATGTTATTCAAGGTCTTCTACGTTTTTACTTTCCCTCCATCACAGCCTTCATAAAAGTTATTTCACAGATTTTTATTCGTACCTAGGACCGGTTTTGAAGTTTTCAGCGTATAATTTGATAGTTTTCAATGTTTTTCACCGATACATTTCACCACATCTTGTGGTCCATTAACTTTTGATAGTTATTTTTATTAATAAGTAATCTCACTGTTTAAGTTAACCGGTTCAAAAAATATACATTTTTATTCAACTCGTGCTTAAATATCTTCAACTATTTAACGATAATATAAACAATTTATAATTTTTAGTAACACAAAATTACGACATGACAATTATACATTCCCACATCTTTTTAATATTTCGTACAAATCTTTCAATAGTAATTATTGTTAAATTTATATATTACTGATTCATGTGTACACTCCCAATTGTTGCTCCTTATGTATTTTATCTCTTGGTTTTGTTTACCATTTTCGTTGTAATGTACTTTTAGCTTTTGTATTCTGTTCGTAACACCTGAGGTATACCTAAACAGCTGTTGTCGTCTTTTTTTTTTAATTTTGTGAAAATCAAAAAAGATATTTTCTTTAGTTTTTAATATTTTTATAAAAAAATAAAAACATAAAAAAGCGACTAGTTTATGAAATATCTATCAATGTTTTCATAATATCCCGCTCAGAAAGTAAAATTGTCTTAAGAAAAGTCTATAAATAATAATTTTGTCATTCTTATACTAATAATAAACAAATATTATTAACAGATTCTACAGTCGGTAAAATTTGTCTTCCAATTAATTTTAAATGGACCTGAAATAAAATAAATTCTTAACATCAAGAAAAAAAGTATATTAATACATTTTCAACATTTTTTTCCCCGAGAGATTTATTTTTTAAATGTGAAATGTTATAACGCTAAATTCTTGATACTATTATTTATATGACATATTTTTACAACAGTATGTAAAAAAAGTTTACGCACGGTTAAATTTATATTTATGGAACCGAATAATAATTGCATAATTTATCAAACAGACGTGAACTGAAAACTTTATTTTTATCTTTATGAATATATATACTGCCTTATAAAATTTATATGAAAATATCAGATAAATTCAAAAGTATAACTAAATTATCGCAATAATACTATATTTTATAAATGCACAAAATACAACCGGTTGAGAATTCAGCATGATTTCTTTTTATTAGTCATTTAACTGGTACGTATCACTTTCGCTCCGTTCGTTTCAGCAGCTTATAAATAATTAATCTTTGTTTTAAAACTATTATTAAAGTAAGAACTAAGAGGACCACACCAGTGATCGTTATTATCGTGGGTTCGAGTTTTCTTATATTCTATCTTAAGTCGAAATAGCAGTGTATCTGGTTATTTGTTGACAGAAAGATGAAAATTTATTTTTGCTATCCATGATATATCTCGGTCTTAGTTATCGCTGTGCCGTATGAACAGCATCTGAGATAGATGAGGCGCTAATTTAATTTTCTCTGAGCGTTTCGATCGACTCGATACGTTTACTATATCTTCATCTCAATGAAAAAGGCAAAACGAAAACCATTTAATTCTTCCGCATTTCCTTTTTTTTTTTTTGTCTTCAGTCATTTGACTGGTTTGATGCAGCTCTCCAAGATTCCCTATCTAGTGCTAGTCGTTTCATTTCGGTATACCCTCTACATCCTACATCCCCAAAAATTTGTTTTACATACTCCAAACGTGGCCTGCCTACACAATTTTTCCCTTCTACCTGTCCTTCCAATATTAAAGCGACTATTCCAGGATGCTTTAGTATGTGGCCTATAAGTCTGTTTCTTCTTTTAACTATATTTTTCCAAATGCTACTTTCTTCATCTATTTGCCGCAATACCTTTTCATTTGTCACTTTATCCACCTGTCTGATTTTTAACATTCTCCTATAGCACCGCATTTCAAAAGCTTCTAATCTTTTCTTCTCAGATACTCCGATTGTCCAAGTTTCATTTCCATATAAAACGACACTCCAAACATACACTTTCAAAAATCTTTTCCTGACATTTAAATTCATTTTTGATGTAAACAAATTATATTTCTTACTGAAGGCTCGTTTAGCTTGTGCTATTCGGCATTTTATATCGCTCCTGCTTCGTCCATCTTTAGTAATTTTACTTCCCAAATAACAAAATTCTTCTACCTCCATAATCTTTTCTCCTCCTATTTTCACATTCAGTGGTCCATCTTTGTTATTTCTACTACATTTCATTACTTTTGTTTTGTTCTTGTTTATTTTCATGCGATAGTTTTTGCGTAGAACTTCATCTATGCCGTTCACTGTTTCTTCTAAATCCTTTTTATTCTCGGCTAGAATTACTATATCATCAGAAAATCGTAGCATCTTTATCTTTTCACCTTGTACTGTTACTCCGAATCTAAATTGTTCTTTAACATCATTAACTGCTAGTTCCATGTAAAGATTAAAAAGTAACGGAGATAGGGAACATCCTTGTCGGACTCCCTTTCTTATTAGGGCTTCTTTCTTATGTTCTTCAATTGTTATTGTTGCTGTTTGGTTCCTGTACATGTTAGCAGTTGTTCTTCTATCTCTGTATTTGAACCCTAATTTTTTTAAAATGCTGAACATTTTATTCCAGTCTACGTTATCGAAAGCCTTTTCTAGGTCTATAAACGCCAAGTATGTTGGTTTGTTTTTCTTTAATCTTCCTTCTACTATTAATCTGAGGCCTAAAATTGCTTCCCTTGTCCCTATACTTTTCGTGAAACCAAATTGGTCTTCTCCTAACACTTCTTCCACTCTCCTCTCAATTCTTCTGTATAAAATTCTGGTTAAGATTTTTGATGCATGACTAGTTAAACTAATTGTTCTGTATTCTTCACATTTATCTGCCCCTGCTTTCTTTGGTATCATAACTATAACACTTTTTTTGAAGTCTGATGGAAATTCCCCTTTTTCATAAATATTATACACCAGTTTGTATAATCTATCAATCGCTTCCTCACCTGCACTCCGCAGTAATTCTACAGGTATTCCGTCTATTCCAGGAGCCTTTCTGCCATTTAAATCTTTTAATGCTCTCTTAAATTCAGATCTCAGTATTGTTTCTCCCATTTCATCCTCCTCAACTTCCTCTTCTTCCTCTATAACACCATTTTCTAATTCATTTCCTCCGTATAACTCTTCAATATATTCCACCCATCTATCGACTTTACCTTTCGTATTATATATTGGTGTACTATCTTTGTTTCGCATTTCCTTAGTAAACCAGATATGATTACTTTTGATTACGGCTAATCTTTTAGCTGCCAACGGTGGACAAGAAAGTAATGTGATAGTCACACCCGATCACCTCACTTTTTAACATAAAAGATGAAAATAAAATTTCCATGATTTTATTTTATTCGGAAAATACAGAGCTATTTGTATAAAAAATAACAATAATTGGATTTATAGATTGCAATTATTTTCTTCAACAATGAATTTTAATTTATTCATTAACTTTTTGAGAATTGTAAAATTAATTAACGCAAATGTATAAGTATAAAATTAGATAGAATAAAAGGATTAAATCGAGCGTTGTCATAAAAAAAATGTACGCGGCAGATAAAATGAAGCCTTACAAATCCCCTTCGTTTTATTCGTTTTCATTATTTTCTTTTTTATTTTAACCATAATAACGGATCTAAGAAGGCGAGCGTCTTGTCACCTCCACTCCGGTGCAGAGCTAGGGTTGGCAGATCGCGTTGCCTAGTCGCGTCTCAGTTTTATTACGTAATGTTCACGAGTTGGGACCCGTGACTGGCGCGAGTCGATTAATGTTCATTCATCCACGATAAATATACGTGCTCAACAGACACGTTACCATCGTTATTATGTGAAAATAAATTATGTTAAACCGTCAAATTATCGCCAAGTCGGTCGATCCTATCGTCTATACGAATGAAATCGGTCGACGTAATAACAGCTTAAATAATAAATGCAAATAACATATTGTTACCGATCTGTATTTATATCGTGCCATCCATCTAAATCGTAAACTACCAAACAATTCCATAATTACACAACTACTATTAGGGCTTTAAGAATGTTATTTTACTAAATATCAACAAATGAAGCGTCAACTCGGTTTAAGCAGACGTAAATATTAATACAGTATAACGATTTCGCGTTTTAGTTTTTTTTTTTAATATGTTAATGACAATACAATAAATTATTAACCGTTTAATTTATTGAAATACGATAAAAGAAAAATTCAGAATTCAAGGAAGCTTAGAAAAGTGGAAACTTTCAATGTAACAATCTAATTCGGTAGGAAACACAGAACAGATGAAAACCCGATTTAATCGGAGCGATTTTACCAAACGTTTTGATGCTAATATTTTGCATATTTCTTGCAAGGAGCTAAGGAGAAAAATAAATCTTTTGACATCTGGAGAATTTCGGATGTATTTGTAAAATGTTAAACGTAGTAAGCTGTTGAAACCTCTTTAATGGTTAGAAAGTATATTACAGGTATATATTTAGTTGCACTAAAACAGGTAACAGTTCGTTGTTTTCATTGGAGAAGTCAAAAAAAAAAATTAGTGATTAGAATGGAAAATAATCTTAATAAAAAAAAACAAACATTTTGAGATAAATTCATTAAATTGTGACCAATTTTAAGTTATAAGAAAAAAAGTATGAGTTTATGGGAATGAAGGTTGTCTGGATAATTTATGTAAAACAATACTTATAAACATTACTCGTTTACACTTGCTTAGTGAAACATGTTAAAGTTAAATGCTTAATTTTAAGCACATTTAAAAATATTAGGTAGTTAGTGTAGCTAATTAATTTGTAGCATAAAATTTACGTAGAAAAAAGAATTAAAACATTAAATAAATATAAATTTCTTTTAAAGCAACGCAATAAGAAAAAGAAAAACTGTAATGCTAAGGAAGAAAAAATTAAAAAGTGGGTATCTTCCTTCTCTGACGCTTAGTTTTTCCCGACGTTGAAATAGATCAGAAACGAGAAAGTAACTTTATTCTGTCTCACTCCCTCAACACACGCATACACACACAAAACGCTTTCGTATTTTGCAGGCTGGTCGTAATTGCATTAGGCGTACACTGGCCGCTATTCAAGCCCCAAACTAATTCACTTCCACTGGTAGCACTTCATTTAGCGTTTTAATTCACTGCTGGTTTATGAAGTGCCTCTTGTTTTTTATTTATTTCGTACCACTCTTAATCACTATAAAGTTTAATCTATAGACATCAGGTGCATATGAAACGTTTTAATCTGAACCTAAATTTAAATTTTTAACAAACATTTTTGTAATCGAAACATTATACAAGTATTTTTCTGCATACATGATTGACCCGTTTATAATCATTACATTTTTATGGTGTACGTAGTTTCTAACTATTCAAAAATACGTATTTAGAAGCCTATGTCATAAAAGGAAAGGAACTTACTATCCAAAATTTGATCGGTTAATTTTTTTCCAATCTGGTAATGACTTAAACGATGCGAACAACTAAACTCTCAAAACAAATTATAAATTTAATCAAAAAAAAAAAAAAAAGTCAAAAAAATGAACGCCGAAAGTAAACAGAAGTAATCCGATATTAATCGAATCTTCGGATAAACCGATCTACAGCGGTACTGCTTTAAAAATATTAAATTATTTACAGTACAAAAATGAGATATAATCGATATAATGTAACATAACACACAATGTAACCGTATTACATGATGAAACCTCATCCATAGAAATTCGTACCTGACAGAAAAAGATACCGCAGCAATGTTTTGGATAAAATAGGTAATTGTGATGATGAATGAAATTATGAATGCGAAAATGCGATTTCGCATGAAAATCTCTGCGTGAAACGCAGAGTAACGGAATGACTTAACATTCCTAAACTTTGAAAATGGAAAGGCTAAGCAGTAAAGCAAAGTTCATCAGTATCAAATTACCATATATCTTTTCATGAAAAATAAACGGAACTCAACAAAAATCAGTCGTATTAAGTAGTTATTAAATTATACTAATTATTTCAGTTTAAGTTAATTGTCAAAGATAAAAATTATTAAACGATAACTGTTGTTTTTGTTTAAATATGAAGATCTCAAGAACTGACAATTCTAATCGTACATGAAATTTTACTGGAAACCCGGTAAAACTCTACCTACATCACAGCACGTAGATGGAGATAGCAGCAATACGATCAAGTCGGTTAGAGTGCGGATACTGAAAACTGTCCGCATCGATCAAGTTGAATCCAGTGGCTTTTAAAATGAAAAATTATGTGAAAAATCTTTATAAATAAGTCGTTCCGTCTAATCCAAAGGATTACTGCAAAAAATTTGAAAATACGTTCGCCATAACTGCATCACAAATAAACAGAGAAAATGAAAAAAAAAATCGAATTAGTGCAAGAACTCACTTAACGCTTTACATAGAGGTGGTTGAATGAAAGATAATTTTTTCACAAATTATAACAAAACATAATATTTAATAACAAACAACTAACTCGAAGGAAATCACTAAATTTTCATAAGTTTCTTTTGCAAGTGATTATTTTTTTTCTATAAAAACTTCCATATTGAATCGTAATTCAATATGGTAGTACATGGAATATTAAAAGAAAAGCCGTAGCTTTTGTTTGAATATTACATATAAACCATTTATATTTACATTCAAACAATACATATATTCTGTGTAAATTTGATTTTTCTTATGGAAGACAGAATAAATCATGTACAGTTTGTTAACACTATATGTAACAATTTATTGTGTATAAGGTTGAATTATAAAAATTAATTACTGAATTGCATGATAATATCTACATTCACAAATTACATATAAACAAGATAAATAAGTATATATATTTCTTCTCTGTTTGTTGTTTTATTAATACTAATTTTTACTTAACCAAAAGTTTTCCTAATTCTTTATCGATTAACCCGTGTTTACGTAAGTTTACTAGCGAATTTTCTTTGATTTTTGAACGAAAATACTTTTAATAATAAAGTATCATCATGATATATATATATATATATATATATATATTTACATTTCAAGAGTCCAATACTGTAGAAGTTGAAAATAAAGAAAGATATCTTTGAATCACCTATAGAAATTTAATTTAATTTTATAAACAACCTTCTTATCTTATTTCGGAAAAATAGTTACAGAGGGACTACTAACTTTATCTATAAAAAAAGTCTTAGAAATTAGTTGATAAGGAATAAAATATACGTTTATATGAGTTCGGCCGACTGACAGTTTTAGCAGATTTCTATCGTAAAAAAATACATACAAATCTCCTCCTTACGTTAAAGGAAGTTAAAACAGTACGATACACAAAGTACAGTAAAGAACGTACTGTAACACAGTACGTATTATAAAGGATAAATAAAAGACAGCCCGGTAAGAACGGAATTCTTTTTTATACTGTGAATATGAAAAAAATTTAACATGTAGCCGACCAAATATATCCGCGTTTTGTTCTAAACTGTTTTCTTTCATGTATTTGTTGAACACATCTCAGGTAAAATTTTTGTAGTCGGATTGTGAACAATTACAATTTAAGTACGTGCGGCTGGAGATTTGTATTTAAATACAAATTAGGCCTTTTAAAATTACTGATGATTTATAGTAATTCTGCTGATGATATAGTAATTCTAGCCGAGAGTAAAAAGGATTTAGAAGAAACAATGAACGGCGTAGATGAAGTCCTACGCAAGAACTATCGCATGAAAATAAACAAGAACAAAACAAAAGTAATGAAATGTAGTGGAAATAACAAAGATGGACCACTGAATTTGAAAATAGGAGGAGAAAAGATTATAGAGGTAGGAGAATTTTGTTATTTGGGAAGTAGAATTACTAAAGACGGACGAAGCAGGAGCGATATAAAATGCCGAATAGCACAAGCTAAACGAGCCTTCAGTAAGAAATATAATTTGTTTACATCAAAAATTAATTTAAATGTCAGGAAAAGATTTTTGAAAGTGTATGTTTGGAGTATCGCTTTATATGGAAGTGAAACTTGGACGATCGGAGTATCTCAGAAGAAAAGATTAGAAGCTTTTGAAATTCGGTGCTATAGGAGAATGATAAAAATCAGATGAGTGGATAAAGTGACAAATGAAGAGGTATTGTGGCAAATAGATGAAGAAAGAAGCATTTGGAAAAATATAGTTAAAAGAAGAGAAACACTTATAGGCCACATACTAAGGCATCCAGGAATAGTCGCTTTAATATTGGAAGGACAGTTAGAAGGAAAAAATTGTGTAGACAGGCCACGTTTGGAATATGTAAAACAAATTGTTAGGGATGTAGGATGTAGAGGATATACTGAAATGAAACGACTAGCACTAGATAGGGAATCTTGGAGAGCTGCATCAAACCAGTCAAATGACTGAAGACAAAAAAAAAAAAAATTACTGGTCTTAGTTCCATTCTAATAAAAGACTGATCCATTTTCTTCGGATCTCATCTACAAATCTACAAATCTAAATCTTTTTTTGTACTCCCTTTTCGCCTGCTAGAGAATAATTTATAATAAAATCTACATTTTATCCTTAAAAAAAACTTTAATCCCCTCATATGATTTATTCAATACTTTCCAAATGTCTCGACCGACATGATTTTTCAGACACACACACACACACACACACACACACACACACACACACACACACACACACACACACACACACACACACACACACACACACACACACACACACACACACACACACACACACACACACACACACACACACACACACACACACACACACACACACACACAACTTTATATACATAGTAATCATCTTTTAATAACTCAAGAGATTGTCAGGTATTTATAAAATAAACTCATAAATGGCTCACTTTTAAAACATCCAATTCATTTCTAAACATCAGATTTAATTGTAATAACATGCAAAAAATATAATTTACGTGATTATTAGTGATCAATTAGCTATTTATAACAGTGTGATTCATACAAGTTGATAAAAAGAAAAAAAAATTCTAAATTTAGATTAATAAATTGTATCGCCGTAAAAGTTTCATTTTTTTGCTTTACTAATTAATGCTTGTTCTGTTTTTAAAACGAAAAATTATACGAATAATTTCCCTGTGCGTTAGTTTTCGTGTAGGTGCGCACGCACAGACTACTCAAAAAAGATTTTAGAATAAACATAAACGCTTAAAAAATGTTTTAAAGGATTTCAATAAGATAGGAAAAAAAAATTATTCTAAACGATTTAGAATAAAATTAATCATTAGAATTCAGACATAAATAATGAGAAAACAGAGCGTTGAAAAAGGTAAGGAGCTTTAAGTCGGTGTTGAAGCTAACAAAAGTGAGTTGAACAATACACTTATCACGTACAAGATGAGTGTAACACTATTGTGATACAAGTTAGGAAAGCCTACGTCGAGGAACGTTCTCTTTATGAAATATGATACTTGTACCCTTTAACTTCTACAACCAAGACGCACTAACAACTAAAGTTCACTTGTATATTGCAGCAATACGCCGGCTGTGGTGAAGGACCTGTGCTTCTATATATAAAGTAATACTAGCAGATTATGTAATTTAAGGAGCCCCTTCATAACTTTGAAACAACCAACAAGAAATAAATAATTCTGTCTAATGTAATTTTAATGCAAACTAAATTAGTATACAAATAATGTAAGTTATTACAAAATCAATATCTAAGGATATTACAGCGCGAGTTTAACAGTCAATATTATCTTAACGTATAAAAATAAATAAACAATCAAAAACAAATATTATTTTAATATAAATAAATAAAAATTACTAGATTACCTAACTCTGCCATAAATGACAGTATTTCAGAGATAAATTATAATCCCTGAGTATGTTTGTGATCTGAAACATCCGTTTCCCAATGTATTAATTGAATTTTAAAGATAGTTTTGAGACAACCTGCTAAGTAAATCACATTATGTAACAGAGTTATGCGGTTTCCACGAGTTAAAATTAAAAAAAAAGGACTGAATTTTATTTTGATCAAAATCTAAAAAAATGTTTTAGAGACATCAATAATTTTAAAGACAACATTGACTATGATTTTCGTGCTATAAATATGTTAGTACTGTAACTTTTCAGCGGCCACTATGCACAAATTCAATTTTTAAATTTAATTAAATAATAAACTTTAATTTCTTTAAACAATTTTAAATAAATTTTTACTAATAAGTTCACTTTCACGTAATAAATAATACATATAAAACACGGCCGCCATTTTGTAATTTGCGAAGGTATTTAAGTCCTGATTTATTAATAATTTTACAACTTTATTACCAAATATTAATGTGATTCGTCCAACCGAATTTGAGATATAATTTTTTATATAAAAATAACAAAATGGCGGACCGGGGGAGAACGAAGGAGAAATTGCCATTTTTCCTAAAGATATTTATTGTTTACTTTTACAAGTAGAATCCGAAAAAGAATATCCAGCCCACCATTTTAGAAACAATCTGTATAAAATAATACATAATTTTTTTTATACACTGGATACCAAGGAAAAAAATTACTATGATTAGTATAAGGTGTGGAATTAACCTAATTTATTTCAATGATTTCGGTGATAAGTTAATGAAATGAACTTTAATTGGAAAACAATATGAAAATTTTAATAGAAAAAGGAAAGGTTTACCCTAAAAACTATATAAACTTCAAAAATAATTTCAACCTCGATCAAACATAACCTTCAGCACGAAATAGGGTTTTTATATCGTTATATAATATGTAAGCTTAAATACCGACTAATTATTCATTTGCCAGAGTCAAATCGCGAGTACACAAGGAGTGAAATAGAAATAAAATTTCACTAGAAAACATTATTAAGCCACTGTAAAAAAAAATGATATTACCAAACAGTAATTTAATATATAATTGATAATAATCATAACAAATTAAATATTTATCGAATTAATTACTGTGTCATACGAGACAAATATTAAACGACATTGAAACGATTACGATTATGAAATAAAGAAATAATTAGAACAGATCCTATCACGGTATTAAACACCGGACTAATTAATTTTGTAGCGAGCTTTTGGCTAAGACTGTATCAACCTTGTTATATTACTCTACTGTAATTTTTTCAATCAAATCATTGATTATAGTCGTGTACCTTTCGATTCATAATTAACAATAATGCCTACATAACTAAACACCATCAAATAGGAAATATTTATGTTTGAAGTAACAATGCAGGTAATTAAATTAAATGTATTATAATAGTACTATTAATATAATGATAATAAATTATAAAACATCCGCAATTATAAAGTAAACAGATAAGATACTAAAAACAACATGAAAAATTACTTGCAATTTATTTATTTTTTTGTAAGGTTTATGGAGGGGGATTACAAAGAACGAATTTTCCTAAATACTTGTTGAAATTAACTGAATTGCGATTTTTAATTGAGTGATAATTTTATTTAGATTTAAACTTAATTAATAGTATTGAATAGTGATAATTACTTTTATTTATACGTAAATACGTACTTCTTGTTAATTTGTTACTTTATACTTTTCTTAACTGTCTTTCTTATCGCTGTCACGTATGGAAAGTACCTAAGATCAGAGTAACTTTCTTTAAAAGTAATGATATTCACTTTTCAGCCGGTCATTCCATTCGGTGAAAAAAAAACAAGGTATCATTTGCAGGGGCTAATCGATATCAGCAATTATATGGGCTTAAAACAGTCATATAAAATCAGTATGTTCGACTCGGCGAAAAGAAAAATAAACTTATTTATTTCCTTAAGAACTAGTGTTGAATGTATTACTTGTAAGAACGGTTATACCCTACTTTCTTACATGACTTGTGACTTTCGGTAAGTTGCTTTTTAGCAACCACATTAAGCAAGTTGCGGCGGACGCTGTCTCTGTGATGCACAAACTTAGAAGGATTGCTCGGAAAGACTACGGGCTGTCGGGTCGCCAAATGTACTTGGTGTACCGAGGTGTCTTCGAGAGTATGATCGCATACGCGGCGCCAGTCTGGGCGCATAGGTTGGATAGAAATAGAGCACTGCTTCAAAATTTAAGGAGTGCCCAGCGCAGAGCCTTAATAGTATGCACTGGTGTATTTAAAACAACCTCCTACGAGGATACTACCATATTGGGAAAGGCTCTCCCAATCGATTTAGTGGTGAAAGTTCGAGCAGCCATGTGGAAGTTGCGAAGAGGTCGGGAAACCGAGGTATTTGGGATGCAGTTTCGAGCCGGGCTAGAACCGGAGCGGAACGACTATCACCATGCACCGGGTCCAAATTTCGTCCAGTTGCCCATTTCCCGCCTGCGGAAGAGGCTATGGAGCCTCGCGATGGATGCATGGCAGCATGAATGTCACATCACGAATAAGGGAAGATCCCTGTATAGATTTATACAGGATCTGGGGGGATGGTATGCCTCGAATTCATTTTTAAGGGCGTCAGGTGCCCGAGTGCTCACCAACCATGTTAATTTGATGCAATATCTGTTTAGGTTTCGCCTAGCGGCTGATGAGTTGTGTGTCTGCGGGGAGGTCCAGTCGAACGAACATCTTATGTTCGACTGCCCTGCTCTTGGGGGGGCCAGAGACCGGGCCACCCTGGAACTTAGAGGTCAGGGGGAAAACTGGCCGCTCATAAACGGCGAGTCGATGTGGCGAGAGCCGCATTGTCGGACCGTGTGGGGGTTCCTCGATGAGGTTGCGATGTTCAACCGTCATCGTTAGATTTTAAATTTAAATGGGATTTATTGATTCCTTTAGCGGAGCTGTGGGAAGTCCTTATCCGAAATAATGGCTGGCCACCAGCCAGTAAAAGCTCCAAGCGCTTTAAATGGTGGACAGGCACTAGCTGACTGACAGCGACCGAGGCGTGGCGGCTTAAATTGCCGTCTTTTTAACTTGTAACATTTTTAGTTTTAATTTGTAACAAGGGGTGCGCCTCCCCGATCTAGTTTTAATTTGACAAGTGAGCGGTAGGGACACGTAAGCGGGTGCTATACGGCACCCAGCTTAACCGCTCACGCAAGATAGGAGCTCATTAGGAGCATTAGGAATAACGAGGTCGCAAATATGTTTTGAGGCACAGTAGCCGTTTTTTGGCACGGAACATTTGGTCTATGCTCTAGGGCGACCGAATGGGGTGGTGGCGGGAGAGATGCCAGCTAACCAAATGACTTGTGACTTGGTGTCAGGTCATCCATAATTGTAAGTTATTTACGGTCCGTAATACACAAAAACGGACTTTTATTGGAAAAAGATAAAATAAAATAAAATTTAATCACGAACAAAGAAATTTTAGCATTATTGTCATGTAGAGGAGAAATTTTAAGTTAAACCTGCGATTAAACCTGCTTTAAAAAAAAAGTAAACTTGACATTTTCTATTCTGCCAAGTTAGCTAACCTCGAAAAGTTAAGATCTAATAAATAATACACACTAAATTTCGTAAATAATGTAAATTCTTTTAATCCGTATTACTTAAATACTCAATTTAAGTTGATAATTCGATAAGTAATTAAAAAAAAAAAATTTGTAATACAAATTTTTAAAAACCGCTGTTACGGACAATCTTTTTTTGTCTTTCACGATTATTTCCCCCATTTTTTAGAATGATATAGAAGAAAGGATTTGGCTAGATTACTTTTTTACCGAGAAGGTTAATATTTAAAAACAAACTTTTTTTAAACCGAATTGATATCAATTTGTAAAAACAAAAGAACGGAAAACAATATGAATTGTTTCGGTAATTACTGATGATCAAACAAAAAATGAAACTGTATAACGATCATTTAGTTGTACAGTCAAACGGGTAATTGATTATATTTCTATTCGGTACGTAACGAACATGATTTTTTTTTTTAAATCTGTATATTAATGATTTCAATAAAATTTTAACTGGCAATGAAATACAACTAACAACAATTTAAATGATTTCATAACAGTACTACGACTAATAACTAAGTAAGCGGAATATTTACAATCTAATATGTGTATAGGAAGACTATGGTATGCAGTATTTTTGTTTATACTAAAATGAACATGTATTCCATATTGTTTTATTCAAAACAAGATCCGTTTTGAGAAACATACATTTTTATTGCTTGGGTCGGCGCTCGCTGTCTTGGAAAAACAAGTTAGGAAAGCTCTTATTTTCATTTCTTCAATATTGGAAATGCAATATGAAAATGATTTCCATCCTATAAAAACAACCAATTTTGTCTTTCTAGTACTTGACCCGTTCCCCCTACGTATAGCATACTATAACACAGTAGGATAAGCACAATTTTCATGGACAAATAAAACCAAAGTCGCTGATCTTTAAAGAGAAATATTGGCATCAAATATTAGGCGCTATTAAAAACTATAACGAACAGATGAAGATAAGAAGAACAAACGAGATAAATTTACGACTAATAATAGTATACATGACAATACAAAAAAGAGAGAATCCACTGACCTGCTACAAAACAGAAATCGCATATTGTAGAAAATTTGGTATTAATATAAATAGAACAATTTATTTTAAATGTTTTTGGGCCTAATAGTATTGCAACTTAAAAATCTTGCGCTATCTATCAGTTATCTGTAATTTGCAAACTACGACCAACGACATTTATTAATTTGTTACGTTATCGATACATTTTTTTTTTAAATTCACTTTCTTCGTTGCACGCTCTTCTAGTCATCCAGTGGTCTCTCCTTAAGGTCGCCCACCTTACAGTCCATATAACATTGCCGGTATCAGTATAGTTACCTTTCATTTATCTTGGATCGTTTTCTTTTCTTTCACAAAATCTCCGACTAGTTTTCCAGTTAATGAAACCGATAGGAATTATCTCAAATCCAAATCACCATTTAAGGGACATTGTCCGTCACAGGTACTAAAACTTATCTTTTTTTCCCCCAAACTAGTAGACCATCTGAACAGTTATTTTACCATCTCTTCAGAAGTAATGATGCAAAGTCTTGTTTAATTGCGCAACTATTTTTATAATTTTGATACTGATATCTCAATAATTATACGAATGTTTTCAACAAAAATAATAAATTTAACCGAATGACTGACGTCATTTAACCGGACTGACGTCACTGACATAAGACCCGTACCAGCGCAGTTTAAAAAACCGGAAAAATCTTCGATTATATCTCCATCAATAAACGTAATGTAGAAAAATCTTGATTTATCCGACAAAGATCAAAAGATCACCCCGATGACGAGTCATATGGTTAAGGATACTGTGACAAGAGTATAGAAAAAATCTGCGTCAACCAAAATGGAGGTACAAGTAACTATCGAAAAAGCATCAGACACAGACGATAATAAAACTGTACGTACAGAGGCCCCAAAAGCTCAGAGAACAACTGTGGCGAGACCATCTGTATCAGCCGGTCCAAGCACAGCCTTAGATATTAAATCAAGTTCATCAGCCGCCGAAAGTGCATCGGTTGCAAGTTTAGATTCAATTGCAACGATGCTCACAGCACCATTGAAGCTTTCATCACCTGATGTAAGCCGGCGAACGTCATTGGCGTCAGAAAGAGAAGACGATGCCATGTCCGAAGCCTCAGACACACTGTCGTCGGAAGTTGAGGCCGTTCGCAGAACGGCTTCAACGGTGTAAAAAAGGATGGCCGAAAGGAAAGCCTAGAAAATAATTTTATTGGATCAGAATTATAAGGAAAAGTAAAATTTTGATCATTTTTATTGACACATGAAAATGTGAAATATTGAACCCCTTTTTATTTTTTTTTTTTGAAGTGGGATGGGGCTAATGACCAAAGTAGTCGATGCCCCTAAAAACCTCAACAAAAAAAAATTTAACCGAATGCGATAATTTTTTTTTAACTGATTATTTTTAATTAACGTCTGTCGTCTATAAATATTCCGCTCTCAACTTTCCTAGAATGTTTTCACTAGTTCTTTTACTGTTACAACGAATAACTGTGGTGTGCAATCGGCTCGTACTCATAATATATCCGTAAGAATAACGATAATCCAAACGTACTTTTCTTTCTTCTTTATGCCTTCACTCTCACAAACCACGGCACATTTTTAACCTGATGCTCTATCATTTGAATGTTTTTTATTTTGTCAGTATTTTTAATTAACTTTTATAAAAAGAAAGGTTTTTTAAAATCAACCCACTTTTTCTAATGGAACTTTCACGCCAAACTCTTGATAAGTGGATCGGTTTCGACAATTTTTTTCCTAATTTCATAAGGGAAATTTCTTGGGGGTTCTTTTGTAATTTAAGTTTCCAATTAAACAATCTTTTTCCACATTCAGTAGCTAGACAATTTTAAGGTATTCTCATTTTTTTTCATCAGTGGTTACTATTCGATTGTGACAGTATAATGACAGATATCTTCTTAATGTCATTTTGATATTTAATATAGTACAAAAAAGAACTCGGGGTAAAAAAAGATACGTATTCCTGTATCCAAAAAAGTTTAGATCAACCTGTTAACTCACCTTTTGGAATTCATTTTCTTTTTTTTTCAAAGTATAAAAGTTTTTCATCTTTTGCATGTTGTGAACAGAATTTTTTTTTACATGAGCAGCAATTTTTATAGGTTTAACTCATATTTTAAATGAAAATAAACCTCAACAATTTAAATAAAAAAAAAAATGATTTCAAAAAAAATGTAATAACATTCCTTATTAAAGAATTTAAAATTAGTTTTAAACTTAGCAATCAATTTATTTTTTTGTGCAATTTTAACTTTTAAAACTGCTCGCTAATTTGAATGGCTCAACAAATATAATACAGGTGAAAAAGATGGAAGTATTAAATCGTAAAAGAGCCCAACAAACCTTTAAAAAGATACTGTTTTTTTTTGCGTAGAAAGGTTTTGCGAGATCGTCACTTACGCTAAAAAAAGGTATATGTAAGTGAAAACAAAAATTTCAATTAATTAAAAAAATTTGACAGTTTATTTATTCCTTAAAAATGGAAGTATAAGATACGATTTATAATAACTGGTGATATGGGAGAGTCTATTTAACGCAATTATTATACGGAAATACATCACTATAACAAAAAGAGAAATGTTATATATTAAAATTACCTTCGCTATAAGGAATACGATATTTTTAACTGCAATTAAGAAGCCCACGCGAAAGTCGTAGGCAACCGTAAGTATCGATATTAAAATCATTAAAATTTACTGTAATTAAATATTTGAAGTATAAAAATAATAGTAAACATTTGAATGATACATTAAAGAAAGAACCGATCTTATAACATAATCTCTTAACTATTCAAATGAGAAGGAAGGAGGAGGAAATGACAAGGAATGCGATATGGTACACAAGGGAGTGGTGTGCTACTTACAAGTTTAGATGTATCGTTATTCATATATTTTAGTAGCAACATACAAATAAATTGTTAGTAGCACATTTCTTGCTTGATGTTATCATCTCATTTAAATCTAGCTGTATAGCACTGTAAAAATATGAATTCTTTATGCATATTTTATTAACTGTACGTATAAAATTCTTTAAAGTGATATTATCATTAGCGCAAGAATACCAAGATAAAAAAAATTAAAAACGCAAACAATGCACTCGTACATGAAAAAGGAGATGTAAATGCCAAGTATTGTCTATGTAGAAAACAATTCGTTAAAAATATATTAGTAAAAAACAAGAAGAATGTTAAAAAAGGAAATTTCTTAAATCAGCAGAAGCGAACTTAGGCGGAACAAAGAACTGGTAGAAAACCTTGGGATTCAGACGATATATTGCAGCTGATGGATGAACTTAGAAAATATAAGAATGCTAGTGATGAAGAAAGTAAAAGGAACTATCGACAATTAAGAAATACTATAAACAGGAAATGAAAACTAGCGAAAGAAGAGTGGATTAAAGAAAAGTGTTCAGAAGTGGAAAGAGAAATGAACATTGGTAAAATAGACGGAGCATACAGCAAAGTTAAGGAAAATTTTGGGGTACATAAATTAAAATCTAATAATGTGTTAAACAAAGATGGTACACCGATTTATAATACGAAAGGTAAAGTCGATAGGTGGGTGGAATATATTGAAGAGTTATACGGAGGAAATGAATTAGAAAATGGTGTTATAGAGGAAGAAGTTGAAAAGGATGAAATGGGAGAAACAATACTGAGATCTGAATTTAAGAGAGCATTAAAAGATTTAAATGGCAGAAAGGCTCCTGGAATAGACGGAATACCTGTAGAATTACTGTGCAGTGCAGGTGAGGAAGCGATTGATAGATTATACAAACTGGTGTGTAATATTTATGAAAAAGGGGAAGTTCCGTCAGACTTCAAAAAAAGTGTTATAGTCATGATACCAAAGAAAGCAAGCAGATAAATGTGAAGAATACAGAACAATTAGCTTAACTAGCCATGCATCAAAAATCTTGACTAAAATTCTATACAGAAGAATTGAGAGGAGACTGGAAGAAGTGTTAGGAGAAGACCAATTTGGTTTCAGAAAAAGTATAGGGACAAGGGAAGCAATTGTAGGCCTCAGATTAACAGTAGAAGATTAAAAAAAAAGAAACCAACTTACTTGGCATTTATCGACCTAGAAAAGGCATTTGACAACGTAGGTTGGAATAAAATATTTAGCATAAAAAAAAAATTAGGGTTCAAATACAAAGATAGAAGAACAATTGCTAACATTTACAGGAACCAAACAGCAACAGTAATAATTGAAGAACATAAGAAAGAAGCCGTAATAAGAAAGGGAGTCTGACAAGGATGTTCCCTATCCCCGTTAATTTTTAATGGAACTAGCAATTAATGATGTTAAAAACAATTTAGATTCAGAGTAACAGTACAAGGTGAAAAGATAAAGATACCACGATTTACTGATGATGTAGTAATTCTAACTGAGAGTAAAACGGATTTAGAAGAAACAACGAATGGCATAGATGAAGTCCTACGCAAGAACTACCGCATGAAAATAAACAAGAACAAAACAAAAGTAATGAAATGTAGTAGAAATAACAAAGATGGACCACTGAATGTGAAAATAGGAGTAGAAAAGATTATGGAGGTTGAAGAATTTTGTTATTTGGGAAGTAGAATTACTAAAGATGGACGAAGCAGGAATAAAATATAAAGAAAGGAATATTCAATGCGTAGTTGTCGAAAGAAACCTGTAATAATGAATGGTTTTAGGAGGAAGCTTGTCAGGAGTGAAAGGAAGACCAAATGACCTTTTCCTTTCTTTTTCCTGTTTAGCCTCCTGTAACTACCGTTTTAGATAATTCTTCAGAGGATGAATGAGGATGATATGTGTGAGTGTAAATGAAGTGTAGTCTTGTACGTTCTCAGTTCGACCATACCTGAGATGTGTGATTAATTGAAACCCAACTACTAAAGAACACCGGTATTCACGATCTAGTATTCAAATCCGTGTAAAAATAACTGGATTTACTAGAACTTGAACGCTGGAACTCTCGACTTCCAAATCAATTGATTTGGGAAGACGCGTTCACCACTAGACCAACCCGGTGGGTTAGACCAAATGACCTAAAAATAGCAGGCGTCACTTCTAAATAGAGAACTTGATGAAACATCGTTAAAAAACATCTACTTACGCGTTATGCGGTCACAAACATCCAAACATATGAAATGCTAAAATGTCGGAAAAATCAGGACCTTGAAATTGATATTAATAAATACCACGAAATTTGATTTAAATGTATTTGTAATTTCCTCGACATCATTTTCACAAATATTGATGGGTTTAAAGATAATCAAGTTATTTTAAGTATTTTTTTTTTAATGATTATTTAATAAAAATATAAAAATCGTTTTTATGATCGAAACGGAACCGATTTCGGTTAGGGCTTACGGGTCTGATTATTACAAAATGTCTTTGAATGGTAACTATTACATTTAAAAATAAATGGTATTTTAATCACATGTTGATACGTCAACTTTCTATTGTTGCAAAGGTATTGGAGACAGAATATAATCTACTTTATTTATACACCGTATAATATCACGGACGGATTAATGTGACGTAACCGAAGTATTTAAAATAAAGAAAAATAATAAAACATTGAACAAAAATTTATATAATTGGATAATAAAATAATAAGTAATATTAAAAAGAAATAAAATTAAATACAAGTTAAAAAACCGGTTTTATTTATAAATGAAAGCTAAATACAAGCAGATAAGAACAAATTATTTTGCTCTGGAGTTCGTGAAAATTGAAATTAACAAATAATTAAATAAACTTTTTTTAAAGATAAAAATGCGTTCACATCTTATCAACAAAAAAATAAAATAAAAAATTCAGATAAAACAATAAAAATAAAATTATTCTAAATAAATTATAAAGCAGGAAAAACAAGTACGGGTACATTGACCTACGAAAATTTAATAAACTATATATTTATAAGTTTTTTTTTATTATACGAATCTACAGTACAGAAAAATTACAAATAAAAAAAATATTAAAATTCTTTGATAAAATGAGTTCTTTTTATTAAGATCCGTCAAACATATAAAATAAAAATATATATATATTTTTTTAAAAAACCTAGTTACAATTCAGTTATATTCAGTATAAAATGTTCTGCTGTAATTTTAATTAACCTATATAGGTCAAAGCATAAATATAAAGTAACCCCAAAGACAGCAACGAAAAGTTGGAAAAAAGTATTTTTTTTTAATCGGGCACAATTTAAATAATACACAAGTTTGATATTAATCTCAGTATTTTTATTAAACGAAGGATTAACATGAAAATAAAAATCGTATAAATGTACGAATGAAACTGTTCATTCTAAAACAGATAAAATATTTAATATGCAATTTTAAGTTGCATCAACAACCGAATCGTTATTAAGTTTGATAAAATCCTACCCGGAATACATACCCAGGACCAAGGCTATACCTTGAAAATAAACCTGTGCCACTGAGAGGTGATCGTTTAATATTTATACAATTCAAAACTATTTTATTTATAACATACAGTTGTATCTTTACCTCACAGATTAAGGCGCCTTTATCTTACAGATTATATCATGTACTTTTAGTTGTACTATCCAGCGACTCCAGGATGGGTGTTAATATAAATGTTAAATCAATTTAAACAAACTTTTTATAATGTTTTTCATTATAGTTTTTATTTTAAGTAATGTTGCTTTCTTGCAAAGCGAAAAGCGTTTTATAAAAGAAATGAATATTAAAAACAGAAACAACGGAAACTTTTGTAAAATAATTTAAAATAGATCTTAATACTCCTTCCAAAAAAAAGTAATGATTGATATATACGTTAAATATATACGTGTAACAATTATTTCCTTATAACTATTTTAAAATTTTAGGTTTATTGTTTTAAAGTGCCAAAATGATTGCATTCGCAATAGAAATCTGCTGAACTTTCTGTTCGTTATCGGCTTAATCAAATTTGTTTCCTTAAAATATCTCTAGGAAGCCTACGTAATACGTATTGACATAGTCCATATAAATAAATATGAAGAGGAAGGGAACGGATAGAAACAGGCAGTGATGTACTAATTTTAATTTGAATGACATCATCATTAGTTACGAGAGGATAGAAATTAATCGGCCGGTATGCAGATGGTCCGTGCCACGGGCCGGCCGACGGTACGAGCTAGCCCAAACCGACCTTCCTTCCCATCAGGGCTTTGATAAATGTACTCGATATTGTCAGATGCAAGTCCTGGCTCCTCTCGTCTCGTACCCTCACATTTTTGCCGGTGCCAAGCCCACACGTGTAATATATTCACTAACCACCTGACTGTCAGGGATACCGATCTCCCGTCCGACACGCATGCGGCAAGCCGCACCGTCGCATCACGTGATACACGACAATTGCAACTAGCAGCTCTAAACTATTTACTCGAACCACCAACCCCTTCGACGTTGTAATGTTTTGAAGTAGTGTAGAGTTACTCTAGATGTTTATAAAACAAGACAAATTTCACGAAGCGCTGATGAATTATTATTCGTAAGAAAATATAGAATATTAACGGTTTGGTACGTAGGGTCTTAAAATAACTGTTGTAACCTTATATATTTTTTTTATTTCAAAAAAAAATATGTTGCACAAACAAACGTAATTCACAATACATACGACTAATATAAATTTTTTCCATAAATTAGAATTCATCTTTTTAGAACGGTTTATACTCGACAGCAAATACACCATAAGTCAGTGGTTCCCAGAATTTACCGTGTCGCGGCGCTCTTTTTCAATTAAAATTTTTCCAAGGCACCCTACCCTAAGTAAAAGTACGACTACTCGTAAGTAAGAGATAAAAATAAATAAAACTCGTGTATCTTCATTATTTTTTTACTTTATTAACATGAAATTAATAATTATAAATGTCTTGGTTCAATTAATTACGAAGCTTTTACAATATTTCGCGGCGCTCCTGTGACGAGGCCGCGGCGTACAGTTTGGGAATCACTGCCATAAGTTAATACTAATTTTAACATACTGCAAAAAAGACTAGATTTTTCAATTAATCACATAAAAAATTGGCAACTAAACTCATTTACCAAGATGTTAATAAGTTCAGAAAGCGGTAGAATTTATCGCAAGGAGTTTTAGAGCCGAAAATAATTTAATCTAAATAATATTAGTTAGTTTAACACACAAATAAAACATCCATTTAGGAACGTTTCTTTCGGAAACTTGTGTATATAATACTTTGTTCACAACATAAATTTGTTTCCTTCAGAATAGCGACGATTTTTCTTATTGCCCTGATGCAAGTATTGCACTAGATGATCAACTAACACAGATCAAAGTTACTTCCTTAAAAAAAATAACGTTCATGACAACCAGCAGTTTATACTCAGAATAAACAAAAAATTCATTTTCTGGGATGAGCATCACCGAGAAACCAAATACTGCTTTTATTTCGGAGATACTCAGGCTTGTTTACGAAGAACACTAGTATGGAAGGTAACAGGAAATCACTTCTCAATTATCCACGTAAGCCTGGCGCGACAACATTTTACGCTCAAGAATGACTAAATTGTTTTAGGGAGCGGATTGTATTCATGTTAAGTCGCTTACAACCGTTCCGATTATGAAAAATAACAGATATATACTCTTTTTTCACCGGGTTTGAGTCCCGTCAGGGATAGTATTTTCACACGTGCTACGTGTGAAAATTCATCTCATACTCTGAACCAGTACCTTGGTCCCGAAGGTTAAACAAAACAAAAAAAAAACCCGATATATACTGCGTGACTAAGAGCACTTGCACTTGCCGTCAGAGCGGGTCTGGCGGCAGCTGGCAGAGCTTTTTCCTCCCTCTACGGAAAAATAAAAACAATATTTATTAAGTATTAATAAGTGGTTATTAATATTTAATAACTGTAATTAATGATTCGAATAAATGCATAAAATACAATATTCTAATTTAATCTGCAATAAAAAAAATGTACAAATTTGAAACTCACGTAAGCGCACATACGTCAAAACATAATTTTCACTTAATTGAGTTTGACATAATTCTCATTCAATCACACACTGAAACTCAATCCGGTTAACAGTTTAGTAATTACATCAAGATTAGATGATTGATGTAAATGTAATCAAGCCATCATGCGAAAGGTGATTAATTAGATAGTTTTAAACGGTCTAAGACACGTGGAACTGTTATGAGATTGACAGAAACGGGTGATGATTAACAAAGATATTTCGCATTATGACTGCCTCCGCTTGTCAGATATACACAAAACAAGGAACATCTACCGAATAGATAGATGAAGGATGAATATGAAGGTTCTCCTTTCTGTTGAGGTACTCCAAAGCGACCTGAAGTGAACCGGAATGGAATCTATTCCTTTGAGAGATTGCCTTTGTGCGGCCATGCAGACATCTGTTTATGCAGTCCAAAACAGCGGACGATCGGTTCCTATTTCAACAGAAACTAGTAACAACCCGCCCGCATTCTGTCCTCTCGATTTGACCGAGTATAAAACAAATAAAAATAACTATAAAAATTAATGAATGAACATAGAACAGGGTCGGTCATTTTTAACCAAAATTTAACAAATTTTCTTTTTCTAATGTATTATCAAGGTTTATTTAAGACCAAATATTCTGATTACGATTTAGCCTTACGTAATTCAGATATTCTAAGTATTTTTACTGGAAAACATATAAAAATTGATGAAAAATTTCAAATTAAAAAAATTCATATTTCCACATATTAATGTTAGTTCACGCACAATAATGGTGAATAGTCTACTGTAGGTTTTTCATTCTTTTCAATTGAAAATCAAAATGATTTTTTCGTACTAGCCGCATTTTTCCTACTATTTTTGTAAGCCTATCTGTAATTCAAATAAAATTAAAATTACAATGAAAAAATAAAACCGATTTAAAAACTTTAAATTTAAACTTTGAAAGCAGGGGCAGATAAATGTGAAGAATATAGAACAATTAGTTTAACTAGTCATGCATCAAAAATCTTAACTAGAATTTTATACAGAAGAATTGAGAGGAGAGTGGAAGAAGTGTTAGGAGAAGACCAATTTGGTTTCAGGAAAAGTATAGGGACAAGGGAAGCAA
Organism: Lycorma delicatula; assembly: GCF_047948215.1. Taxonomy (NCBI): domain Eukaryota; kingdom Metazoa; phylum Arthropoda; class Insecta; order Hemiptera; family Fulgoridae; genus Lycorma; species Lycorma delicatula. The sequence continues at coordinate 6,387,003 of NC_134455.1, read as the reverse complement.
TTTTAGGCCTCAGATTAATAGTAGAAGGAAGATTAAAGAAAAACAAACCAACATACTTGGCGTTTATAGACCTAGAAAAGGCTTTCGATAACGTAGATTGGAATAAAATGTTCAGCATTTTAAAAAAATTAGGGTTCAAATACAGAGATAGAAGAACAATTGCTAACATGTACAGGAACCAAACAGCAACAATAACAATTGAAGAACATAAGAAAGAAGCCCTAATAAGAAATGGAGTCCGACAAGGATGTTCCCTATCTCCGTTACTTTTTAATCTTTACATGGAACTAGCAGTTAATGATGTTAAAGAAGAATTTAGATTCGGAGTAACAGTACAAGGTGAAAAGATAAAGATGCTACGAATTGCTGATGATATAGTAATTCTAGCCGAGAGTAAAAAGGATTTAGAAGAAACAATGAACGGCATAGATGAAGTCCTACGCAAGAACTATCGCATGAAAATAAACAAGAACAAAACAAAAGTAATGAAATGTAGTAGAAATAACAAAGATGGACCACTGAATGTGAAAATAGGAGGAGAAAAGATTATGGCGGTAGAAGAATTTTGTTATTTGGGAAGTAAAATTACTAAAGATGGACGAAGCAGGAGCGATATAAAATGCCGAATAGCACAAGCTAAACGAGCCTTCAGTAAGAAATATAATTTGTTTACATCAAAAATTAATTTAATTGTCAGGAAAAGATTTTTGAAAGTGTATGTTTTGAGTGTTGCTTTATCTGACAAGAAAAGATTAGAAGCTTTTGAAATGTGGTGCTATAGGAGAATGTTAATCAGATGGGTGGATAATGTGACAATTGAAGAGGTATTGCGGCGAATAGATGAAGAAAGAAGCATTTGGAAAAATATAGTTAAAAGAAGAGACAGACTTATAGGCCACATACTAAGGCATCCTGGAATAGTCGCTTTAATATTGGAAGGACAGGTAGAAGGGAAAAATTGTGTAGGCAGGCCACGTTTGGAGTATGTAAAACAAATTGTTGGGGATGTAGGATGTACAGGGTATACTGAAATGAAACGACTAGCACTAGATAGGGAATCTTGGAGAGCTGCATCAAACCAGTCAAATGACTGAAGACAAAAAAAAAAAAAAAAAAAAAACTTTAACAGGATTCTGTTTTAGGAAAAATGTTCTCCCTTTCGCGGCTATTAATAAATAGTTCGAGGTGGAAAATTAATTTTTTAATGTCGGTAAAAAATAAATGGGTTTTTTTAGTTCTGAAAGACTTTACGATTTCTTGTGTTAAAAGTACAAAAATGTAATAGTTTAACGAGGAATCTGATATGTTTTTACAAACACTTCACTAATATCTATTGTTTCACGATTTTTTAATTAAGTACTGATTTTTAACGACAAATGATAATACGTAAAAATATATATTGTAAAAAAAATAAATATCAATTTGGTTAATTTTTAAATTAAAAGATTATCATTTACTTTTTAATCATCAAAAGGAAATCTGTTTTTTATACACCAAAATGATGTAAAAAAATATTTAATGTATTATATTTGTAGGAAAATCTTCAATTAACTTTTGTGACCTACAAAAATTTTCATTTTTCGTTAAAACTTTAGAAAAAATATTTAGCAAGGATATTTTTGGAAATATATTATCCGCTTCCGGATAAGAGAAGCTCGACATAAAAAAAGTTATTTTTTTCTTTCTTCTTTTTTCATAATAAAAATAATTTATTTATCCTTTCGATAATCTGTCGAATACATTTAATAAATATCTTCTTTTTTTATGTTGAGATAATTAGATTCCTCAATGAAATTTTCAGACGGAGAATAAATCTTAAAACCGATTAAAAACGAGAGAAAAAATTGGAAACAACTCGTAATATTGTGTAATACATACATGTTTTATAAACATAAAATGGAATTATTAACGAAGAATAAAATGGATTCTGAAGTTTTATAAAGAAAATTAGCTGTCGCGCAGTTATTTATTAACTTCTCTAGAGAATCGCCTGCACGGAATTACAACTGGAAAACACTGAAACGTAAAGGTGATTAAACTCAGAATTCGTTCACAGATAGTCAGTAAAATTCTTCTTTTAAAGGAATAAAAAAAACTTATCTATAAAAAAACATATTTTAAAATCCGTTTCTAGAAAACTTTATCGCTAATTCCACTGAAAAAAAGAAAGCACGAAAACATTAGATCAAAAATACATATAAAAAAAAAAAACATATTTTTTCCTGTAAAAAGAGGTTAATTGATATTTGCACGCTTTTTTTCTATGAGAATCGACTATGTAAAAAATAAACTTTTAAAAAGGCTAACCGAAGCAAATGTAATTAATTTAACACAGGAATGTTAAATTGAATTTTACATGGTATATTGTATTTTTTACAACATATTATCCGTTCTGGAGGACTCGTAGAGAGTGGACAATTGTTGCTGGCTTCCTTCGCTTCCTCGCCCTGAGCAGGACTGCCGAAGGGATTTAGGTGATAGGAACCTGGGTGGCTAGGGACCGCCTGGGCAGTTGACTGGCCGAAGGTAGGCGCTTAAGGCAGCGTGCCTCGGTTAGATCTAAGAGGTGTTATTTTGAGTTGGAATAAAGCTGTCGACGGAGTTGCGGCCGCTGCCAACGGGCATGGTTTATCCTTGTCCCGGATGGGTGCGGTCGCGCTCCAACGGGGTAGGCAGTGGCGTTTCGACGGCGGTTACGAAAGATGGTGAATGTCACGCGGGACTCCGCGATGGAGTTGCGTGGGAGTAGGCGTTCGTTCTACTCTCCCGGGCAGACCGAAGCGGAGTCAGATAGTTTGAACTTATTTTGAGTAATTAAGAGGGATTCTTTAAGGTACTAGGACCAAATTTTACTGTGTTTAAACTTTTAGTGGGAGAGTTTTGTTAAAGTTGTAGTCTCTCGGATCTGAGACATTCAATAAGTTGGCTCATTAATAGTTAGGGCTAGGCGCGGGGTCTTCTTTCCGCGGTTAGGCTTCTAGCTTAGTTCCTGAGGGCGACGTGGTAGCTGCAGGTGTCCGTTGTCTTCTTCTGAAGACATAAACTAAAAAACTATCTCGGGGTGAATTTACCGATGCAGATGTCTCTCGGAGCATCTGCATCGGTGGCATCTCTGCGGGGTCTGAACTGAAAGCGCAATCAGTTTGAGAGCGAGAAGATCTCCTCCGTTAAAGCCACTTCTGGCTATGAACGGAGGAGGTGGTGCAGCGACCGGACACGCTACAAGGCGGGATCTTCTCCCCTCGGGGGGGAACCGAGATGTTCAATTTAGTCAACATCTTTGCAGTCGCTCTTGTAAGCTTCTATTAGCAACATTTTTAACTTTAATTAGTTAAAAATGTTTGTTTTTAATTTAGCTAAATACGGTTTAGTTTGTCATTTTAATGTTTAAAAAACGATTATATATTTATTAAATCACAAGTAACAGTTTTTTATTTTTCAAAAGTCGAAACAACGCGTTATTAAAACCGTTCTTCTCTAAAACGTGTTCGGCTTTCGGAGACAAATAAAAAATGTAAGCGTTGTTAAAACTATTCCGAACTTCCTCAGCTTGTTCAGGCCCCTTCGAGATTATTGAAAAATTAAACATAGAACAGAATAATATTTATTACTATATATATAGTAATAAATAACTTATATATAAGTTTCATGTACTGTCTTATTGTTCAAACAAAAATTGATATAGATGCCAAAGAGAGTCCATCTAGTCTTTTAATTAATAGAAAGATTTTTTTTAAGTACCGTAGAACAATGAAATAAAATTTACTGCCGCATACAGTAGAAGTTAATGTAAGCACCACTACTGAAATATAAGCTATCTTTTAACATGAATTATTTTCAACGGCAACCGTTTAACATTAAAAAATAAAAATAATGGCTCAGAATATATCTGAACAAAAGAATTAAAAGCTACAAAACCAGAGCACATAAAATTGGTAGAAACAGCAGTAAAAAAATATACTTTTTTTAATGTCAAAGATGGTTTTGCGCTCAAGTTTAATGAAGCATTTGTTTTGCAATTCATTCAGCATTTGTTTTAGGAAAATATTGAATCGAAATCTTTAAGGAAAAAATCCCTTTGAGAGAAACATTTTTTGTTTCTAATTTGATCAAGGAAATCTTTACCTGCGTCAAAGGAATACCTTACTGGTAATAGGCATTTTGTATTTTTCACAACATATTCATAAATTACTGTTTGTTACCTGTAAATATCCATTTTGGAATATCTACAAATGAGTTTGGTTGCAAAAAAGATGTATAAAATTAAATAATCCCCAATTCTGTTTCAAATATTAATGCTATATTAAAAAAAATACATTACATCGAACAAAATATAATATACATAAATATATATAATAAGTTTTATTATTCTATAGACAAGTTATTTTACAAAAATAAATAAAACTGAAAAAATGTGTAAAATAAACTGTTTATATACAGTTTATTGGGACAGTTACATAAAGAAGGCATTACAAAATGAAAGTGTCTCAGATGCGCTCTCTTTGTGGGTGAGAGAATGTAATGAGAATTTCCCTTCAAAACTCCCACTGGAAGATTCATCCTCTACTCTACGTGTTTACTTGGTATGAAAACTTTTCTTTTTCAAGTAAGGCTGACTTCTCTTCTTTATATATATATATATATACGTATGTTTTCGTTTGAAAATCCTTAGAGATCTCTCTACCCAGATTCCAATATCAGAATATAAAAAAGAATTTGACAGAAAAGAATATCCTTCTTTGTAAAATAAAGAGTTTAATACGTTACGATTCTCTCTCAGACTTTGTTTTTCTTTATTTGTTTTTCTTTTAAAAATCAATAACTTTTGCTTTAATATTACAGTGTCTACTAATAATTTAACAGTTTTTAAGATATAATCACCATAAAATACTATTACGCGATTTGATTTTATCGAGTACTCAAATATATATGTAATCTTAAACATAAATACGTAGTAAATATAAAAGTATATCGGAGTTATTTTTAGAAAAAAAAAAAAAATTAAGTCTTTTCAGCGGTCACCTGAGATTAAATGCTGATTACTAATCAAAATAAATTATCATTTGTAGTATGCTTATGAAATTATAACCATAAAATATCTTATGCAGTTCTGCGCATTAAGACAAACTTTTTGTTAATTTAATTTGATTTTAATATTCTTTTAATCATTTGGTTTAATATTGTTAGCAACAGATTCCGCGGATAAAGACACGTCTACGTTCCAACTTGCAGCATCATAACGAATCGCGCTTCTTACCTGCCTCGCTCAAATTATTTCGATATTAAATTGAGCGTAACTCAAGAACGAATCAACAAATCTTCACATAAGAAGCATATGAAGAGATGCTGCGTAATTGGCAACATCGTTGGGATGTAGCCAACACGGGACGATGGACACATCGTTTGATACCTTTGATCCGACCATGGATAGAAAGGAAGTTCGGGGACATAAATTACTGGATAACGCAATTTTTTACAGGGCATGGGTCGTTCAGGTCCTATTTATGTGCGAGACTAAGGGTAGATAACAACAACTGTCCTTACTGTGGAGCTTATGATTCCCCTGAACATGTAGTATTTGAATGTAACCGTTGGACTGAAAGCAGGCAATCCTGTGTAAGACGTATAGGGCCATTATCTACGGAGAATGTGGTGAATAAAATGCTACTTAACGAGGATAACTTTAATGTGATCTCGTCGTTTATAACCGCAGTTATAAAGAAGAAAGATGAGGAAGCTCGTCAAGAAGAAACCGCTCGCTGATGACGGCTAAAAGAGCTAACCGGTGAACTGACCTGCCGCGTGCCGGACATACAGCCGGCGGGCGGGGAGGCGAGCTAGAGTAAAGGACACTCCTCTAGCGCGAGTCAAACTTGATTGTAGATCCGTTCCAGAGGAGTAGGTGGGAATATAAAAAATAAAAAAAAATAAAAAAAATAAAAAAACAAATCTTCACATGCATAACTTCAGATATACTAGTACAGCTTATCTAAAGTTCTATAAAATTGATCACTAGATCAATACTAGTACAAAACTAAAAGTAGTTTTGAGATTTTGGAGCCACAAGATATTCGACATATATATATATATATATATATATATATATGAAATTTTTATATACATATAAAAGAAACCCCAATTTAAGTGAATGGTATTTACTTAATAGGTACTTTACTATAAGTACTTTTTGTACCTTAAAAAATAAAAAATTCATTTTTACCCCCCTCACCACTACCAAGCGACCGAAAGTCATACCTTACGTTTCTTCGAAAAGTCGGTAAAATCCCTTTTTATGTTAAACAGCATAAAGAAACGAATTAAACACTTAACAATTGTAAACGACTCGTTTTAAAATTAAACAGTAATTTTTTCCAGATGATTTTTCGGAAATCTATTCCTTTTTCATTTGAGTCTGTCACTGCTACTAACGGCACTAGTGTTAAAATGTTACAGACAGGGAAGCCAATCTGAAATTTGCCATTTAAAACTTTTCATAATTTAAAAATTCCTTTGAACTAAGTAATAATCATAATTTTCGCTTGAATGTTTAATAAGAACAAAATGATATTGCGGTCATAACACAATAGGAAAGGACTGCTCAGCTCTTTTGTTAAATTTAAAAGAGATTTTTAGAACTGTTTAGAGCGTATTATTTTATGGGAGATAAATATTAAGGTTAGAAAAGTTGAAAAGAAAAAACTTAGTTTATGTCGGTATTGATGGAAGAAAATTAAACAGATCATTAAGATAACAAATGATGTAGATTTTCAAAAGGTGAAAAATGAGAAAAGAAGACCGCTTTAATAACTTAAAAGGAGATAAAATATTAGTTTAATGATTTGTTGAACGGAAATGGTTTAATATAAATAACAATTCAATAGAAGGTCAAAGAAGAAGTGGTGCACTGAAGAACAAAGTTGAATGATGTCATTTATAACTTATGAGCATATACTTCTATAAAAATGCATGGGTTTTTTTTAAATATTAATTAAGATATATTATAGAATTTAGTAAAACAAAGTATCAGGAAACGGCTCATCTTCTTGATTTGAATCTAAAGGAATGTTACATATTCTAATCTAAGATCAGGGAATTATTTTTTCCTCATTTATTTGTTTAAAAAGTTGACCTACTGTAGTTAGAGAAAAAAAAGGTTATCGTCAGGGCTTTTGATTCTAACGATTACCTATCATTTGAATTTTTAATTTCAGAATCGGTATTGTATCAGTGGCTACAGAAAAAATACAAGTTTCGGGTAATAATGAAAAAAAAACGATTTTATTCTTACCATATATCTTCTTTTTTTTTCCTGTTTAGCCTCCCCGGTAACTACCGTTTAGATAATTCTTCAGAGGATGATATGTATGAGTGTAAATGAAGGGTAAGTCTTGTACATTCTCAGTTCAACCGTTCCTGAGATGTGTGGTTAATTGAAACCCAACCACCAAAGAACACCGGTATCCACGATCTAATATTCAAATCCGTGTAAAAATAACTGACTTTACTAGGACTTGAACGTTGTAACTCTCGACTTCCAAATCAGCTGATTTGGGAAGACGCGTTAACCACTAGACCAACCCGGTAGGTTTACCATATGTCTTAAAAAAAAAACTGTATATAGGATTTTCCATCAAAAAAGTATTCCCATATCAATACATATAAACATCTCAATTTCATAATCTTAATTTCCCATCAGATTTACAATTTGGTGGGATGTAATAGTTACTTCTGCTTTACCGAAAAATATTTTGCTGACAATTTTCTACTAATAGCTACGCTAAATATTTCACGGCAAATTTAAAGGAAAATCCTAATTTCAGTTCACGATTTTTTTAATAATCGTGTTATACGTAACAAAATTAAAATAACAATTTTAACTGTCCGCTTTCAAAACTCATCCTCTATAAGCAAAGAGCATATGCGTACACATACAAGCGCGCGCATCCGCTCTTACACAAGCGTATTCAAATTACCTAAGTACCGTATGTACCCGGTATGTAGATATTTCGACTTGGGGATATATGTTAAAAGTTATTTCATAACCGACATAGCATCGCACGTGTTGAGTGACGAATTCCCTCCTCCCCGCCATACACAAAATATTCGAGTACAAAGCAGCGTAGTCGGACTGGTTTATTGAATTAAAGAACGGTGCGAGACAGAGAGTGGCTAATTACTGTCATGAATGAACGCGAGTGCAAAAGCAGGGAATGTCAAGTGATTAATTTAAGCTGTTATACCGTCGTCTCCCCCTATAAAAGCTATGCACCGCCGGTGAAAAATTGTCCGTAGAATGACGAATTGACCATTTAGCTGTCTACTATTTCCCCGTTCATTATATCATAAATAAAAAAGACCATATGATGACAATGATGATATCATCATGAGGATGATGACAATTATTATCACTGCCCTTGTATAAAACGATCAATACACATAATATAAAAATAGAGAAAAAAAATTAAAGTTATTAAATTAATATGATTTATAAACTCGATAAATCAATCGCTTAAAACAAATATAAGAATAATTTTCGACTCAGAAGTATTAACTCTAGTCTTACACGAAAGGAAAAACTTTATAAATCTATTACCACTCGTTTCATTAATTTCTTTTCTGGTAGTATAGCCGAAGAAGTTCTAGGCTACTTAATTTGAGGCACAAAATAATCTTGAAGATAGTATATTCGTTTTAAAGAACAACAATCACCCCGTGCCATACCTACTTAAAATATTGAGGTCTCTCGCCTTGCACCAAGCCAATTACACCGTTGAAGATTACAAAACTGAGTAAAAACTAGGTAACCCACCGGGCTGGTCTAGTGGTGAACGCGTCTTCCCAAATCAGCTGATTTGGAAGTCGAGAGTTCCTAGTTCAGGTCGTTCAAGTCCTAGTAAAGGCAGCTATTTTTACACGGACTTGAATACTAGATCGTAAATACCGGTGTTCTTTGGTGGTTGGGTTTCAATTAACCACACATCTCAGGAATGGTCGAACTGAGAATGTACAAGACTACACTTCATTTACACTCATACATATCATCCTCTGAAGTATTATCTAAACGGTAGTTACCGGAGGCTAAACAGGAAAAAGAAAGAAAGAGTAAAAACTAGGTAAAAGCTGAGTACCGTGAATAAACTGTATACTGTACTATTTTAGATAATAGTGAATATTTTAAACTGAAAACTTTTCTCTGTCGTGAAACAATTTTTATTACTGTTATTGCTCAAGAGGAGGGTAACAATGATTAGTAACAATAAAACATAATTTTACAATACATTATATAAACCGTTTCACTTTGAAATTGATGTTAAACTGGACCTGCACTACCGGTGACTGAGAAATTGTTATCTTCTGTACACCGATACAATCCGGCATTAGTGACAAGAAAAATGTAGATAACAAATTTTTAAATAAAGTTTAATTTATTATAGGTTATGTTAATATTAAACGTATATTTAAAAAAAATATTAGAAACTGTGTTCAAATACTTCCGTTTAAAAAAAAAAGTTGTAATGGACTTCTGATAATTTTTCTTTATATTACTTCCTAAGAAAGAAATTTATTAAAACCCTTAAGGATAAAAGATACTTAAATAATTAATAATAATGATAATCGAATTAAGATAATTAAATAATTATTGGAACTTTAATTAAATCATTTTCATACAATACATTTTAAATTTCTGTATGGGGTTCCTTAACCTACAAAGACACGGAATTTCTATTTTTTGTTAGATAAGCATTTTAACGAGGCTTTCTAAGAAAATGTAAAATAAATAACATCCGAAACGGCTTCGGTTGTTAACATTTTTTGGAATTTACCAGAGGTTCCCTTATTCTCCTATTACTAAATAGGAAATGATAATTTAAGAGTAATAACAGTAAATAACGTTTTTAGTGACCTCGAAGGAACCGACGATTTTAGGTCATCATAACCGATAGTGACAATAACTACTGTTTAGGTAGCTTAGTGGTAATCCACCAGGTTGGTCTAGTGGTGAACGCGTCTTCCCAGAACAGCTCATTTGGAAATCCAGAGTTCCAGCATTAAGTACAAGTAAAAGTAGTTAGTTACTTTTATACGGATGAATACTAGTTCTTGGATACCGGTGTTCTTTAGTGGTTGGGTTTCAATTAACCACACATCTCAGGAATGGTCGAACTTAGACTATACAAGATTACACTTTATTTACACTCATACATATCATCCTCTGAAGTTTATCAGAAAGGTAACTACCCGAGGCTAAACAGGGAAAAAAGAAGGTAGCTTAGTGGTACTACTTTAATATGTCATCTACATGGGTATTGTAATACAGTAAAGTAATAATCATTAAAAATAATAATAATTTATCCCCGTAATAAAATAATATAAAAAAACAAAAATATGCAATAATAAATTCAAATACCGTTAACAAAAATACGGTAAAAATTAATTTTTCTGCAAAAAGTCGGTTATTTTGCTTTGTTTCGAACATTTCGTGTTAAAATACAGTTTTTGTAGGTTCTTTTCTAAATGTAAACAAATGCCCTTTGTTTCTTCATTAGCAATTTCTGTAAAACTGAGAAACCGGCAAACGGTTTTCATTGTCGCTTAAACGTCTGGAAGATTTGCCAGGTTGTTATTTTCATCGTTGCCATTACCTACGTCCCCGTCTATTTCTGCTAGTACTGAAGCCACTTCATCAGCATCTGTTACGAATTCCTGCGTTTTTAAATCTTTGTCAACCTCATGATAATCTTCAAATAACGCGTTTGACAACGACTGGTTTTGTAAACTGTAGCCCCATTCCGCTAAAGATTCTTCTTCGCATGCAACGTCAATAACTTCGCCAGTCTGTTGTAATAATCCTGGATGTCGAAAGCAAATTTTTAGTCAGCGGAGAAGCCTCATTCCATGATATTTCTAACATGATTATAGCATCCAGAATTGTTTGTGTTTCCTTATTTTCATCTATATCCTGTATCATTTGTAAAATTCGGTGTTTTTACCGTTTTGTTCACGCCTTGATCTAAGGGCTGTAAGACTGCTGTTGTTTTCGGTGGTAAGAACACTAACATTGTACACGAAATATTTTTAACGTGTGGATGAGCCGGACAGTTGTTAATAAGTAGCAGTATTTTGTCATTTTCAATCTTTAATTCACAGTCCCATTTTCGTAACCAACACATAAAGATATCACTTATCATCCAAGCTTTCTTCTTATTTTCGTAAATAATAGGAAGCGATCTCAAATTTTTAAAACATCAGGGTTCAGCATTTTTCCGTATAATCAGAACTTTATTTATCAGTTCCAGTCATATTTGTAGCAATTAGTACTGTTAATCTTTCTTTTGATAATTTTCCCCCCGAACACGTTTCACCTTTCAACCGAAGGGTTCTTTCAGGCGATAGTTTAAAAAATAGACCGGATTCATCAGCATTACAGATTTTCTCGTCCGAATAGCTCTTTTTAATTTTAGCCAAATGGTTTCAAGCCATTTTTCTGACACACCGATTGGAGCTACTGCGGCCTCGCCGCTTATTCTCCCCGACACAACATCGTGATACTGACGCAACCGTTACATCCAAGGTGAAGTTATTTTACGTGTTTTACCGAATTTTTCAGAAAAATCGTTCGCCTTAGTTTGCAATATAGGGCCGCTAATAGGAATATCACTAGCCCTCTGGTATTTAAACCGTTTTAACAGCGGTTGGTCTACATCATTATGTTGAGTAGGCCGTAGTTTTTTTGATTTCATAGAATTTGTTTCAAAATTGTTCTTAATTTTTTTACGGTTCTCCCATATGACAGACTGTCGAATGACCTACGCCTAATTCTTGGGCATGCCATTATTAGTTTCACCATTCTCTAACCGCCAAATAATGTGCGCCTTTACCTCTATCACGAATGTTTTTCGCGAAGTCATAATTAAATCACTATTAAATGAATTACATAAGATACGTAAAATAAAATACTGAACCCGCACGATATGAAACGCTCACAGCAAGATATTAATGTCAACTGAATACGGCTGCTTCAGTTTACAATAATCTGGTACAGGAAGAAGATAAACAAGAACTGTATTAGATATGCAAGTAAAAACGAATAGGTGACTCACTTTTAATCGTCAAAATATTTCTATAGCAGCGACGTAGATATACTATGTTACTGACGTGTCACTTCCGTCTATCATTATAAACGATAAAATGATGCAAGGCAGTGGAAAAATAAGTCATAATAACCGATGTAATTATAAACAATATACATACTGTATTTATGTACGAATTAACAGCATACCAAACGAACCAAGAAACAAGTTTTTGGTCACTATAAACGATACTTACTGTATTTCGGGTATAACAGAATATATAATAAATAAAATACAGTTAGAGATGACCACAATTATATTTTACGCCAAGCTTCTTCACCGTTATAAAAAACGACTCTTAAAAAACAAATAATTTCATTTCCAATTTTACAGTGTAGAATACATTACTTCTTACAATGATCCGCGGGTGAGGTAGGAACTTACTGCTTGGATTGTCAGTAAGTTAAATAATTCGGCAATTTTGAATCGGTAACAAATATAATTCATTTTTAAAACAAAACTGTAAAGTTAAATTATCGCTGGAAACTAGAGGAATTTACGTAAATTTACAGACGTTTATGTATACACGACCCACCGGGTTGGTCTAGTGGTTAACGCGTCTTCCCAAATCAGCTGATTTGGAAGCCGAGAGTTACAGCGTTCAAGTCCTAGTAAAGCCAGATATTTTTACATGGATTTGAATACTAGATCGTGGATACCGGTGTTCTTTGGTGGTTGGGTTTCAATTAACCACACATCTCAGGAATGGTCGAACTGAGAATGTACAAGACTACACTTCATTCACACTCATACATATCATCCTCTGAAGAATTATCTAAACGGTAGTTACCGGAGGCTAAACGGGAAAAAGAAGAAGAAGAAGATATATACACGAAATTATAAAAATACACGTTTCATAAATGATGAAAATGTACTTAACCAAATATAATGAGTACTAAAATAACAGTTATAATAAAAATGAAATGCATTCTGTGTTTACACGATTAGAAACACGGGTTTCTATAGATTGTTTAATTGAATTTCCCGAACCGAGTTTATTTTTTTTTAATAGACGAACAACGTATTACAACAATATTAATTTTATTTCACGAGCTTTAATAATTTTTCTTTTTTTAATTTCCAATCAGATTAAAACTTAATTTACAGTAGGTTTAAACTGTATATTTAAACGAAAAATTGAAATCATTTTAATAATTTTAAAATAGAAAAGAAAATACGACAATGGAATATTGAAATTGATCCACCCTATTCCTTTTTTTAACGGGGAATATAAATTGGATGAACGCGATTGTATTCAGTAAAAAAAAAAAACAAGACTATAAAGGAAATGCAAATATAATGGACCCATACTCCAAGCCTTTGTCGACAAAGCTTTGTCAGCTTTCGTTAGCAATGTTTATTAAAACATCGGCGACTGTATATTAATTTTTATAAATAAGAAAAAATATCGGTATTTTAATGGAAAGAACTGAAAAAAAAATTAATAACAACTAACGGAATTAAAGCAAATAATTTATTATTTAAATTACAAATTAATAACGGTTTATTTTTTTATTACATCACACAATTTTAATTAATGAAATTATTCACAAAACATTGAAATAAGATTTGTTTTATTTAATCTCGTCTAGTACAGTTTCTTACGTTCTTCAAATAAATTAAACCCACAGCAAAACCGTATTCTTAAATTACTAGTTATTAAAAAATACCGATCACGGGTAGATCGGAGGGGTTTTATTCCTAACTTTCATCCGAAAGATTCTGAGTTTGAATCCATTCTGAGTTGGAATTTTCCATATCGACAATAAAAAAATCACTTATCATGAAGGAAATATGTTTGCACGCCAGTCGGATATTGAAGAAAAGGATGAATAAATTACAGCAAACGATCAATTATTTGGTACAGCATTAATCGATTGTCTAGATTTTAATCTAGACCAATGATAAAATATAATTATAATAGCTGATGGTGGAATAAGTAAAAATTCTAGCCAGCTTTTCGACTTATTACGCGTACACACTGTAAAAGTACATAAATACAAGTTTAAGTTTGGTTTAGCGAATTCAGTTTCTCTATTCTTTTTCAACCTGATTTTGATATCATTTAAAAATAGTATTACAATAAAAATAGGTCTTGAACGACAGGAATGCGTGTAATTTTTGCTAATAATCTCACGAATGGTCGTTACCGATGATAAAATTACAAAAACTTTCAGTTCGAATTTGGTATGTAAATTTAGATTTTCTTTTTAGCAATCTATTGAATAGCTGAACGAATTTCAACGAAACTGAACCAAAATTTTTGCTTCCACTCTGAAACAAATTATATCGTTATCGTTATTTGATATCGAAGAACGTCATGAACATACGGAATGTCTAAATTAACAATCTGATTATATTTTTTATACTTTTTTCGTAAAACGTATAAAAAAATATACATAATTTTGTTGTGTATTCGTATCTCTCAAACGTAAAATAATCATTATTAAAAATATTAATTATATTTTAAACACTCAATAACAACACAAATGCGGCTAATAACCTCAATATGTAAGTACATGAACGTTAAACCTACCGGGTTGGTCCAGTGGTTAACGCGTCTTCCCAAATCAGCTGATTTGGAAGTCGAGAGTTCCTAGTTCAGGTCGTTCAAGTCCTAGTAAAGGCAGCTATTTTTACACGGACTTGAATACTAGATCGTGGATACCGGTGTTCTTTGGTGGTTGGGTTTCAATTAACCACACATCTCAGGAATGGTCGAACTGAGAATGTACAAGACTACACTTCATTTACACTCATACATATCATCCTCATTCATCCTCTGAAGTATTATCTAAACGGTAGTTACCGGAGGCTAAACAGCAAAAAGAAAGTACATGAACGTATCTTATGTCTACAGAGAATTTTTCGTTATCGATCACTTGACTAGTTCGACAAGCATCTCAATTCCTTTCCGTTTTGAGTTAATCGTTTAATCCTAAAAAGACTTTCCCAGGCTTATTTTTTTTTTGATAGGTGAAAATTATCCTAAATCTTCACATATCTAGTTTAAAAGTTAATCTTTAATTTTTTTTTCCGCAAACGACAATTTCCATGGCCGAATTAAATAAACCTCGTTGCATCGAAGGTTGCATGATTTGAACTTTTCGGAGAGTTTATCGAAGACTGGTTTCTTACATAAAAAAATATATTATTTAAAATTTTACCGACTTCAAGCATTTTTTAACAAATTATATTTTCAAACGCCCTTTTTGGTTCTGCTACTGTACAGCCTTTATCGCCATTTCACGCAAAATTCTCAAATGTAAAAAAAAGTTCGTTTCTACTTATTAAATCTATGACTAGCTCTAGCTCATTTATTTTTTTGATGTAACCTCACCTTGTAATGTTACCGAAAAAAATTAAATTAAATTTCATAAAATTACACATATATGAGGTTTGTTAAAAAAATAACCGAACTTTTTTAATTACGCGCCAACGGAGATATTTAATGATGTGCGGTTGGCAGCACTGTGTTCAGCATAACCTCCTCTGTAATCACATGTACTTGGATTTTTGATATCTCGTTTAATTTCTCGTGTTTTCCGACAATGTAAAATTTTGCGAGAAACTAGGGAAAACGTTTACAGAGACTTTTCAAGTTTTGAAACAAGCCTATGGAGATGATGCTCTGGATCATACGCAATGCTGAAAATGGTTTTTACGACTTTAATGTGGTCTTCAGTCAACTGAAGATGACCCTTGACCAAGAAAGCCTTCATCTTCAGCTGATGACACACACGTTCAGAAAATCAACGATCTGGTGCGTGCAAATCGCCGATTGACTGTCAGAGAACTTGCAGAAAAGGTTAGCATCTCGATTGGATCATGTCATGACATTTTGATTGAAAAATTGAACATGCATCGAGTTGAAGTAAAGTTCGTTCATCGTTTGATGACCGAACATCAGAAAGAACATCGAGTGGACAATTTCCGACAACTCCTTGAACACGCCGATGACGATGAAACATTCACGCAAAGGATCGTAACGGGAGATGAAAGCTGGGTTTACGGCTACGACATCGAGATAAATATTCAGTCATAAAAAAATCACTACTAACATTTAAACACATTTACTCAAATAACAATAACACGAAAACTAAACGAGATATCAGCAATCCAAGAATATGTGGTTACACAGGAGGTTATGCGGGACACAATGCTGCCAACCGCACGTCACTAAATATCTCCTTTGGCGCGTAATTAAATTTTGGTGATTTTTTGAACAGACCTCGTATATGTAAAAAACTAGTATTGCAAAAATTTCTAATATGAGAACGATGAGTGTTCAGATAAGTATTAGCCTACTGAATGCAAGAAATATCTCTACTGAATGCACTTCTAAACCCCCTTAACTACATCAGTAGTATAAAGAATAGACTAAACCCTAACGCAATAACATAATATGATGGTATACAAAATTAATATAAATATAATACATAAAATTATAGAAAGGTTTCTGTGAGATCACGTGTTGGGTTCAACTATTCGAAAGAAAGATATTATGAATTTTTGTGTCATTTGTTTTTTGATAAAACAATTTTTTTAAGTGTTTTCAAACATGGCTTCAGACAGGGTCGCTCAACAGGTATAGAGTACCGCCTAAATTAAATAACGTTCAGTCACGTGCAACGAGAAAGATGAAGTGACACTCGGCTTGTTTTTGACCCGAGTAGGAGCAGTTGACGGTTTTCTTCTTAAATTCAGAATCAGTCGGAATTCGCAACACTTGATCGCATTTATTGTCATAATTTGTATTAACAGTAAACAATTTACAGTGATGATATAAACGCTGGTTATCTTTGTAAATAAATTATATGATCTTTTATTAACAGCAAAATTATGTCAAATGCTGAATATATTTTTATAACATACTAGGTAGGAAGGTTAACACAGAGATGAGATGATAGACCGGTTGAATGGAAATGTAGAAAATACAGAAAAATTTGACTTCCTTTAATTAATGCCCATTCTTTCTTTTTCCTGTTTAGCCTCCGGTAACTACCGTTTAGATAATACTTCAGAGGATGAATGAGGATGATATGTATGAATGTAAATGAAGTGTAGTCTTGTACATTCTCAGTTCGACCGTTCCTGAGATGTATGGTTAATTGAAACCCGACCACCAAAGAACAACGGTATCCACGATCTAGTATTCAAATCCGTGTAAAAATAACTGGCTTTACTAGAACTTGAACGCTGTAACTCTCGACTTCCAAATCAGCTGATTTGGGAAGACGCGTTAACCACTAGACCAACCCGGTGGGTTTTAATTAATGCCTTATAATGTTTTTAATTAACACTATCGAAGTTGTACAAGGTGAAGATGCTACGATTTGCTGATATAGTAATTCTAGCCGAGAATAAAAAGGATTTAGAAGAAACAATGAACGGCGTAGATGAAGTCCTACGCAAGAACTATCGCATGAAAATAAACAAGAACAAAACAAAAGTAATGAAATGTAGTAGAAATAACAAAGATGGACAACTAAATGTGAAAATAGGAGGAGAAAAGATTATGGAGGTAGAAGAATTTTGTTATTTGGAAAGTAGAATTACTAAAGATGGACGAAGCAGGAGAGATATAAAATGCCGAATAGACAAGCGAAACGAGACTTCTGTAAGAAATATAATTTGTTTACATCAAAAATTAATTTAAATGTCAGGAAAAGATTTTTGAAAGTGTATGTTTGGAGTGTCGCTTTATATGGAAGTGAAACTTGGACGATCGGAGTATCTGAGAAGAAAAGATTAGAAGCTTTTGAAATGCGGTGCTATAGGAGAATGTTAAAAATCAGACGGGTGGATAAAGTGACAAATGAAGAGGTATTGCGACAAATAGATGAAGAAAGAAGCATTTAAAAAAATATAGTTAAAAGAAGAGACAGACTTATAGACTACATACTAAGGCATCCTTGAATAGTCGCTTTAATATTGGAAGGACAGGTAGAAGGAAAAAATTGTGTAGGCCGGCCACGTTTGGAATATGTAAAACAAAGTGTTAGGGATGTAGGATGTAGAGGGTATACTGAAATGAAACGACTAGCACTAGATAGGGAATCTTGGAGAGGTGCATCAAACCAGTCAAATGACTGAAGACAAAAAAAAAAACCGAAGTTATTGTTAAACGCCTAGAAGATACTGTCGTTTTTGTACAAAATCGAATCGACAATGATTTCACGTCGGATCAAAGAAAGAAATGTTATTCCCAGAGTCACCATTAAATATTTGTTTCACAATTGACCATCAAATTTTGTGTTTTTAACTTTTTATTCAACACCATTTATAAAAGATTATTCGATAACGTTTTGATTACGCTGTTAATTTCAGAGAACAACATTAAAAAATGTTAATAAAGGTATTCTAAAATCGAGTAAAACAAATTCATTTATTAAATAAAATTTTAAACACACTGTATATACTATTATATATTTTATTATTACAACATCGGTCATGCTACACACGTATTTTAACAAATAAGAAAAAAGTAGTTTAAATAATAAATGAAAAATGCCACAATCATCTTGTAAGAAATTGAATCTCAGAGACCAGCTGATTGAGAAGCCAATATATTAACCACTATATGAATCGGCCGATCGATCATCAGAGTCACGTCCCTAAGACGTGAAGTAAAATCAATATGTACATTATTTTTACAGAGAAACCTTTTAATAAAGAATCTTTCTCCTTGTTATAAAATGGCTCGTAGTACAATGTTACACTATTTGGGAAAACTTTTTAAAACTCAATTGAAAATACTTTTCACCGAAAAGTGCTTGACGAGTGGTTTTTTTTATTAATGTTCTCAATGTAATAGTATTAATTACTCAGAACAGTTTTCATGGTCATGAATGCAATGAATGAAATTCTCAAAGTACTCGTACAGATTTTTTAATAATATTACTTAATTTATTGCAATATGCTCTTTCGATTTATGTAGTGTTACTCGGTGAACGTGCTACTCTATTTTTTTTTTTTTACTTTTAAGGCCGCAAAGGACCACTTTAATCAGAATAATTCAAGTCTTTTTTGCCGATCTTTTGGCCTTTAAATTCTTAGCTTTTACTTTCGCCCAATATTTAGTCATTCTTAATAGATCTTGCTTTACGATCCTCTTCTGAATAAACCTTTTTTTGTATAATTAAAAGTTCTTACTTTAAAGTTGGTATCCGGATCTTTAATAACAAATTTTAATTTTTCGGATTTATTAAGTAAATCTTCGTAAGTCAAATTTAATTCTTGTACGTCTTCTTTAATTTCTTTGATCCATAATGGCGGATTTTTTAAAGACCAAAATCGATCGATAATTCTCTTAGTAATCCTATCCTGCGATAATCTTAACAAGTGTGCGCAGAAAGAAATTCGCTTCTTTTTCATAGTATCAATTAAGGATTCCAAGTTTTCGTACAGAAATTTATTAGGCGATAATCTGTACTGATTTTCATGTTTATATTTTTTGTTTATGCAGGTTCTAAGAATCCTGCGTTCAATTTTAAGCAAAGGTTTGGTCCTATTTTTCTGATTTAATCTAAATAAAGTCTCGCTCGCGTAAGTAATTACCGGTTTAACCACAGTTTTGCAATGTCTAATTTTAGTGTTAATCGAGAGCGATTTTTTGTTGTAACTATTTTTGGTTACTTGTAGCGCTTTAAATAATTGATTAAGTCTTTCAGTCCAATTTTGTTTTTCGTTACGATTACAAGTAATGATCTCTCCAAGATATTTAAATTTTCCTACAAGTTATACTTAGTTTTTATTAATATTCACAGAATTAATTACTAAAGGATCAATAGCCATCATTTTAGTCTTTTCGTAAGAAATTTTAAGTCCAATTTTATTCGCAAGTTCTTCTATACTTGTTATTTGTATTCTGGCTTCTGCGATACTGTTAGCTAATAAAGCTAAGTCGTCGGCAAACCCTAGGCAATTTAAATGTAAGTTATCGCTTTTGTATCCTATGTGAATATTTTTTGGATTAATTTTAAATCATTCGCGCATCAGAAATTCTAGTGCACAATTAAATAATAAAGGCGATATTCCGTCGCCTTGTCTCAGTCCGGATTTTATGTAAAAAGGTTCGGAAAATTCGCCACGAAACTTCACTTTAGATTTTGTATTTGTCAATGTTAAACCGATCATATTTACCAATTTAGGATCCAATCCGAGATTTCTCAGAATTTTTAACATCGAAGGCCTATGTTTGCAATCGTACGCTTTTTTGAAATCAATAAAAGAAATAATCATCTGTTTTTGCTTTCTATTATAAATATCTATAAGTAATTTCAAAGTAATAATATGATCTGGACAACTGCGCCAAGCCGAAAACCAGCTTGGTAATCGCCTAGCTCGCTTTCTAGTTGGTCCTTAATGCTATTGTAAATAATTCTAGATAACATTATACGTACATCTAGATAACATTTTATACGAAATTCACGATAATTGTCTGGATTTGTCTTGTCGCCTTTTTTGTGTAAAGGATGTACATAATAGCTGTCGTCCAATGTTCTGGAAGTTTTTCGGATTCCCAAATTTTAACCAGAGAATTATGCAAAGATTTCTTAACTGATTCTACTGCATTTTTCCAAATTTCTGCAACTGTTTGCTCTTCTCCGCTCGCTTTATTATTTTTAAGTTCTTTAAGTGCATTTTCTACTTCTTTATAAGTCGGCGGTTTTCTGTCTGATTCTGGCGTTTTAATTTCTATATTAACACTTATTTCTAGTAAATCTTTCGGTTCTTCGCAGTTCATAAGCTTATTAAAAGCTTCTGCAAGGATTTCCGCGTTTTCTTTATTATTATGTGCAATTTTACCAGATTTATCCTTAAGCATTAATGTTGCTACTCTATTTTATAATACAATTTATCACGTTATTTTAAATGAATGTAATCAAAGGGTACAAATAAAGAAACGTGAGTATTAAAAAAACTAATAAAACATTACTTTCGCTTCTATTTTCATGCAGATTAAAATTTCATTAATCAAAAGTTCCAACTTAAGCTAAATATAAACGGCTAAGAAAAAAATAATTTCGACTTCTCTTACAAAAAGAAAAAATTTAAGAGATCTGTTATTAAGGAAAAACTTGATTATAGGCTGTCTAAAACCAAATTTTAGCAGTTACCTCTCGATCGGCCACCTTGACTCCTTTCATTAGTTATAAATAAATCCGCTTGCTTCAAATAGAATATGGAAACAATATATATATTTTTACAACTAAAAAAAAAAGCACCGATCTTCCAATCTAATTAATTATATGAACAAAAAAAAAGCTTGTCACGCATCAATTGGCTCTTACAATTATTAAGTTTTGTTAAAAAATGTTAATAATAAATAATTGTTAAAGGATTAAAAACTGTCTAATCGATATCGGCCAAACACTGTTCTATATATAAATTACTACATTAGAGAAGTATGATTAACATAAAAAATAAGTAAAAAAAAATTAATACCTTATTTTAACTGGAGTAAGCGACGAGTTGTAATTAATTTATATTGATATGTGAAGCGGGTAATCGACCTTTACCGGTCCACGTAGATCATCTCAAATTTAGCATGAAATTCGTAATAGGAAAAATAATTTTTTAAAGGAATGGTTTCAAAGTGATCTTAAATCAGCATTTTTTAATTTAGCAGCTCAACTTTCCAAGAAATTTTTCTCTTGTAACAAAATTATTTTCAAAGAAACAGGTAAAAGTCTAGTAAATATAGACAAAAAAATGTAAAAATACAAGATAATATCTTCTCCTAACATCTGATACTATTGTAAAAAACAAAACCAAAGACGATAAAGATGGCTAAGCGTGTGTTAATTGGAAGTTTCAAATCTGTCTTTTTTATAAATTTAAAAAATAAAATGATATCCAAAAAAACAGAAATGATTTAAAAAAAATTAATAATCATTCACCGTAAATCAACAGTTTATTACAAATGTAGAATAAATAAATTGTATAAAAAAAAAGTAAGAACGATTAAAACTAATTTTTTACAACAGCAAAATCATAAATGTATGCGACATAAATAGAATAAAATGAATAAGCGCAGACTGTACCAGCTTATTCGTGTAGTTGAAGAAAATTTATGACGCAAAGAAAACAACAAATGCAGATGAGCGGGTGGGATGTGGGTGTGGTAGGGTGGGGCGTAACTTACTAAGCGAGAGAGTACGATGGTAGAAGAGTTTCGAAGAGAGCGGCTCCGCTTCCTTGCCATCGCTCATTCAAATGAAATGTAACTGGCCACGTCACTGAAAAATAACCGAACGAATCGATACCACTCCCCTCTTCTAAAACGAGAAAAACACACAACCAACAGACTTCTACTGACTTTAACCCACAGCTGACAAAATATTAGTTGCTCGGTAATGTTATATATACAGTATACGAATCGTAGCATCTGGCAATTTAAAATTAAGTTTTGAATTGTTTAATACAATATTCTGCTAAGTTGTAATTGTTTTTCTCATTATAAAGCTATTCCGCTACGATAATCTTGAACAGAAACGGAAACGATTTTATCATAAGTTATTTTCTATACTATGGTATACAAATTACTTTCATTTAAATGTAAAAAAAAAAATCAAACTATATTTATCACAAAGATTAAAAAACTTTTTGAGAGCTCTTGATCACATCTTCTACTATTGATGTCGCTGTTTTCACCCTGAGTTATTGCTGGTGGTTTTTGGGTTAGGCCGTTAGGCGAACAAATATGTAGAATGTGATCCATATGTAACATGGTTATGAAATATGAGATCTCTCCTTTCCTTATACAGATGCCTGATCTTGTATTTTTACATTTTATAATCTTCGATGTGATTCTCTTTTGAGCAGGCCTATGAATAGAATATAAAAAAAAGATCCGGTAACGTTGCAACAGCCAAGGCTGGTACAACGTGAGCGAATTTTCAATTTCTAATATGAAAATATGAGAAATGTTGACTAGTGAATTTAAAAAATTCTGTATTTACTAAATTCGATTCAGTTTCTTATTTAAAAAGTTTATTTTAAAATAATTTTCATCGGCGACATTCCTGGTTAAAAAAAAAAATTCATATTTTAAAAACCACAATTTTCAGCAGTCGAAAGGTAAAAAGCATCGCGTTCATTTTAGCTCATTTTTTTCAACGGAATAATATCTGATGTTCTTTCGTCATGTATTTAATTTTAGCATTTCATAAGTGATATTTAAAATTTTTAAATTAAGATGTAAGAAACATTTTATGCACAGAAAATAAATTTAAAGAAAACAGGTGATTTTGAGAAATTTAAATCGATTGAGATAAATCTGATCAGATAAACGCACAGTGTGCGTTAAAGAAAAGTGTTCAGAAGTGGAAAGAGAAATGAACATTGGTAAAATAGACGGAGCATACAGGAAAGTTAAGGAAAATTTTGGGGTACATAAATTAAAATCTAATAATGTGTTAAACAAAGATGGTACACCAATATATAATACGAAAGGTAAAGTCGATAGCTGGGTGGAATATATTGAAGAGTTATACGGAGGAAATGAATTAGAAAATGGTGTTATAGAGGAAGAAGAGGAAGTTGAGGAGGATGAAATGGGAGAAACAATACTGAGATCTGAATTTAAGAGAGCATTAAAAGATTTAAATGGCAGAAAGGCTCCTGGAATAGACGGAATACCTGTAGAATTACTGCGCAGTGCAGGTGAGGAAGCGATTGATAGATTGTACAAACTGGTGTGTAATATTTATGAAAATGGGGAATTCCCATCAGACTTCAAAAAAAGTGTTATAGTTATGATACCAAAGAAAGCAGGGGCAGATAAATGTGAAGAATACAGAACAATTAGTTTAACTAGTCATGCATCAAAAATCTTAACTAGAATTTTATACAGAAGAATTGAGAGGAGAGTGGAAGAAGTGTTAGGAGAAGACCAATTTGGTTTCAGGAAATGTATAGGGACAAGGGAAGCAATTTTAGGCCTCAGATTAATAGTAGAAGGAAGATTAAAGAAAAACAAACCGACATACTTGGCGTTTAAGGACCTAGAAAAGGCTTTCGATAACGTAGACTGGAATAAAATGTTCAGCATTTTAAAAAAATTAGGGTTCAAATACAGAGATAGAAGAACAATTGCTAACATGTACAGGAACCAAACAGCAACAATAACAATTGAAGAACATAAGAAAGAAGCCCTAATAAGAAAGGGAGTCCGACAAGGATGTTCCCTATCTCCGTTACTTTTTAATCTTTACATGGAACTAGCAGTTAATGATGTTATAGAACGATTTAGATTCGGAGTAACAGTACAAGGTGAAAAGATAAATATGCTACGATTTGCTGATGATATAGTAATTCTAGCCGAGAGTAAAAAGGATTTAGAAGAAACAATGAACGGCATAGATGAAGTCCTACGCAAGAACTATCGCATGAAAATAAACAAGAACAAAACAAAAGTAATGAAATGTAGTAGAAATAACAAAGATGGACCGCTGAATGTGAAAATAGGAGGAGAAAAGATTATGAAGGTAGAAGAATTTTGTTATTTGGGAAGTAAAATTACTAAAGATGGACGAAGCAGGAGCGATATAAAATGCCGAATAGCACAAGCTAAACAAACCTTCAGTAAGAAATATAATTTGTTTACATCAAAAATTAATTTAAACGTCAGGAAACGATTTTTGAAAGTGTATGTTTGGAGTGTCGCTTTATATGGAAGTGAAACTTGGACAATCGGAGTATCTGAGAAGAAAAGATTAGAAGCTTTTGAAATGTGGTGCTATAGGAGAATGTTAAAAATCAGATGGGTGGATAAAGTGACAAATGAAGAGGTATTGCGGCAAATAGATGAAGAAAGAAGCATTTGGAAAAATATAGTTAAAAGAAGAGATAGACTTATAGGCCACATACTAAGGCATCCTGGAATAGTCACTTTAATATTGGAAGGACAGGTAGAAGGGAAAAATTGTGTAGGCAGGCCACGTTTGGAGTATGTAAAACAAATTGTTGGGGATGTAGGATGTAGAGGGTATACTGAAATGAAACGACTAGCACTAGATAGGGAATCTTGGAGAGCTGTATCAAACCAGTCCAATGACTGAAGACAAAAAAAAAAAAAAAAAAAAAAAAAAAACGCACAGTTTAAAAATGTCCTTTCTCGTAGAAAGAAAACAGATCAAGGCCGAACTCTAACAGTAGGAAAAAATATTATTTTTAACTTTATCGGCTTTGGGCTACCATTTGCATTTTACCATATGCATCAGGACATTCTGATCTGACGAATCTGTTATAAAAGAGATTTCAGTACAGTCATTTCAAAAATTGATACTCGTACTGGTGTAGGTTCCGACACTACACTAGATAATGTTCGGAAACAAATTTTGTCAAATTAAACTTTAACACACTAAGTCATAAAAGACATTTCAGAACTCGACTAAATTTTTGACATCATCGTTTTAGACTGTAGGATATAGCAGGTCAGAACACTGTTTCCGCGTCGGCTCGTCCAATTCTGTTACACAATATATCTCATTAAACTTCGTATAATTAAACGTATATAAGGTTATAGCGAACGGTTTCAAGAATGAAACATTCGAGAAAAAAATGGAAAATAGTAGATATAATCTACCAAAGTTCTCTTTGATTAATGACTACAGTGAATTTACATGTACAAATAATTTGTGCTTTGTGTTAGGTAAAAAAAAAAAAAAATTAAATGGAGATTTTTGCTTAGTTATTTATTTAATTAAGTTGTAAAAATCGGATAATGAGTTTAGTTTCATCAACTACAACAAAACATCCTCATTTCTTACACTCGACACCAAAAAACCGTTTAGGTTATACTTTCCGCTTGCAATTAAAGTAACATAACCGCAAGAAATGTTAATAGAATGGCAAATGTGAATGAAGGAAGATTTCAACTCCGGTTACCGTAATACCAGATTGTGTGCGCGCACGAGCCTGTGTAACGCGTCACTTTGTTTTATCCAGCGCAATATCTCTTTGTTTAGTCTGGTTTCTTCTACCCAAGTTAAATTTAGCTACACGCCAGCAGATTACAAGAAAGTATTCCACCTTTACCGCATACTCGTCAAACATTTTTTCTTTAAGCTTTTTGATTTCTTTTTATATTTTGTTTAATCAGCGTTACAACATTCAATTATAACATTAAAAGATTAGTTCTCTGTAATCTGAAATGAAATTAATACATTTACAAATTTAGACGTGTCGGCCTTAAACAAATCTGACATTTAAAATAAAGGCACTTCGTTTAATTGTTAAGAAAGAAATTTATTTTTATCTCTCTGAGAGTAATGATGATCATTATACAGGCAGTCTCAGTGATGAGCAGAGTGAAGGTGTCAATTACAGGGATAAATTATCACTTGTATTTCAGCTGGATTAGCCTACTGATATGCAACTGTATATTTAGTTTGCTGAAGAAGACAACAAACAGGAAAATTAACACAGGTAAAGAAATATAACACATTATAACCAAGCGTACTCTTTTCCTCATTAACAGGAAAAGAAATATAACACATAATTTAATTATATCTTTTTTAATTAAATTAAATATCGGTTGATCACAGCATAATCATTCATCATGCTACTTTACTCGAGTACGTTTTCTTAGTAAAAGAGATAACTTTATTGGCCTACATTTTCACAGATTTTTAATGTAACCTTATAACGTTATATTGAATTTAAAATATCTCGATTTTATAATTTATTTGCCCCTCATATATTTTTTTTTTTATCGAGCTCATTTAAAATGTAATATTGTGATTATAAGATAACACAGATATTTTTTTATAATTCCACAAATCTCGGGTTTAACACATACATATCCGAGAGAGAAAGAGAGGTTTGATCTAACTCTTTCGTTCAAATGCGTGGAAGAAACTCTTATCTCATACAATAAACATTATAAAACACGTACTAATATTATTATTATTATTACTACGTAAATATAAACTATTTAAACGAAGATATAAAATTAGTAAATAAAAATAAAATATTAATTCCTGTAAGTAATCCATAACCCAGTTAAGGAATGCTGGTTAGTCCTTCTAATTAATTATTTTCAGCCGAATTATCGCTGTACGGAAGTGAACTGGACGCAACTGTCGCCATACTTGGTTTCTTTTTAAAATCCCTCTCAAATTTTACTGGTAAAATTTATATCTGAATAAATCATCTAAACATAAATACTAATTTTTTTTATTTTTGGTTTTATGATATTTATATAGTGAAATGGGCGCAAATAAGAATTCTGCTAGCGATAATTAAACAGATAGTAATTATAACGTCTATCCAGTGTTAATTAATTGACCCATCGGGTTGGTCTAGTGGTTAACGCGTCTTCCCAAATCAGCTGATTTGGAAAGTCGAAAGTTACAGCGTTCAAGTCCTAGTAAAGCCAGTTACTTTTAAACGGATTTGAATACTAGATCGTGGATACCGGTGTTCTTTGGGGGTTGGGTTTCAATTAACCACACATCTCAGGAATGGTCGAATTGAGAATGTACTAGACTAGACTTCATTTACACTCATAACATATCATCCTCATTCATCCTCTGAAGAATTATCTAAACGGTAGTTACCGGAGGCTAAACAGGAAAAAGAGAGAGAGTGTTAATTAATTGAATTGTTTACCCTTTATAAGGTTTTTCGTTTTAATTTCTATTTATTCAGTTTTTCATTTGCATTATTTTTCATTTAAAATGTTTATCTAACTTCTTCACAAGATTTTATATTAGTTTCCAGAATGTATGCTCAAATCCTGTTAAAAAAAAAAATTCCTAATCTTTGCAATTATTTCTAATATGGAATTGTGGCAGTGATTTAATAATTGAGTCTATATCGCCCAAATCTCCATTTATCTTCATATTTCAATTTTCCAGTCCTTTTCTCTATATCTCATTTAATATTATGATTTTTCGTTTTACTTCGGCATTTATAATCGAACACAAGAATAGACTCTAACTTCATGTCAACTGAAACGCAATCCTTATTTTTAAGCACATTTGATATTTTTATAGTGGTCTGCACATATCCAATTTAATCAAATCAATTATGTATAATCAAAAACTTGCCACTTAATCCTTAAAAAAAAGGTCTTAACAAATCACCTTACTGTAGTAACGACGAATACAAATAAATAAGTAAAGGAAGAATTTGTTTCACTTAATAACGATGGACGTGGGCAATGCAGTTAGTAAATCGATAAATCACCATAAAATAAAATAAGAGCGTTCGACTATGTCGCGTTCTTTCGATAAAAACGAAAAGTTTCTTGAGACTAATTAAATTTATACTTTTTGCCAGAATAGTGATTGTAGATTTTTCTTTAATAAAATTCTTACGAAACTCGAAATGCTAACATTTGACGAACAAAAAATGATTGGAAATAGATAGATCAACCGAGTAGAATTGCAGTAGCAAAGTAAACAAAACGAATTCTACGTTACATTTTACATTAAGTAATGTAGAAAAATTCAACCGGCAAACTAAACAAAAACAGGCTATTTTTTGGCTTATTCTCGTTTGGGCATTTACAAGCCTATTGATAAAGAAATAAATGATATTCGGCCGGTTAATAAGAGCCGATTAATTCAGGCCAGTTAAAACACATAGAAATTTGCAAAAACTTTTGTAGAGCAGCCCGTGCTAAAGCTTAAAAAACAATTGTTCTAATAAATGGGTAATAGTTCGCTTCAATCAAACCGACAGATAAAACCGTCAATTTTTGTTTTAGTATATGGCTTACTTTGATAGGAAGTCCATCATATTTCGCCGAGAAAAATCAGACCCTTAACGGATATTGAGCTTTTCGGTTTAGCGGTTAAGTGATGCTTCTAACAAAGTCACCGAAGAGATCGATAGGAATCATTAATATATTTCTGGTAACATAGTTAAGAACAGCACACAATCGATGATCTTTGGCTAATCGATAAAGAGATTCCAGTTAGTCATCGACGCATGAGATAGTTTTCTTTCTTTTTCCTGTTTAGCCTCCGGGAATTACCGTTCAGATATTACTTCAGAGGATGATATGTATGAGTGTAAATGAAGTGTAGTCTTGTACAGTCTCAGTTCGACCGTTCGTTCCTGAGATGTGTGGTTAATTGAAACCCAACCACCAAAGAACACCGGTATTCACGATCTAGTATTCAAATCCGTATAAGCGTGAATAGTTTAGCTCGATCAAACACTACTAAAAACGAATTAACTCTTTACGACTTCTCCTATAACTTTACTTGCGCCATTCGAATACCTTTCCAAAGGATAATGCTATTCATTCATCGAAATGCTTTTATTATTTTTTTCTTTAAGTTACGATTACAGTCTTTTATAAAAATCAGATCATATGCTCAGTTAAACTGAAAAGCAGATTAATTACGACTTCTCGGCCGATTAGTTCCGTGAATTGTAGTTAATTCGATTCCAATACCTCTAAGCATAGAAACAAACAATATTAGACTCTTTACACGAAGGCAAACTGCAGACATTTCTAAACCGTCTGCACATATACCGCAACAGGGATTCTGTAAGACGATAGGGTATTCTGATTTACAATTTATAAATAACAATGCTAGTTGCTAACGTGAATGTCGGCCTCAGTAATATTAACTGGAATTTTAAATGTTCACAGAAACATCGTTTAATTGTCTGTAAAAAAAATACAACATTAATCTTTGTTGCGATGATTAATTCCAGTCGATATTTCTTACAGCTTAAATATCAAAGGATAAATAATCAAATGGTTATACAATCAACCGGTCTCTCTTTCAACCGAAAATCAATTTTTTAATGTATTATTCAGTATTATAGTTTGCAAAAAAAGATTTATATGCTTTGTGTAATTTAAATATGCATGAATACTACTAACCAAATTATAATCACCGGATTGTAAAAGTAATAAACATTAATAATTCAATAGCTAAACTAACTAAGTTTACAAACCGATAGTTACAATGCATTAGTTGCACTTGTACAATTTATGCACACTCTATTAAATAAACAATTGCAATGCTATTTTCTCTGTTTAACAAACAGATCGGTATCTGTACATAAAGGTTTATGTAGGCGCACACTTATGTGGGTTTTAATGTGTTAAAACCCTTTATTGTGGTTATCGTAAAAATAATAACATACACAGAATATTAATTACGAGTAAAACAGAGGTAGAGTTATTAATCTTTTCTATAGAGTTTCGGTCAGGCGTAATATATAATTTCAATACGATAGAACGTAATATTATTGTTATTTTAATATCTACTGATAAGTCTTACCTCAGATTTGATATCATTTTCTATTATTATTAATTAATATAGTTTCCTTATTTATCGATAAAACTGGGCTGCAATATAATCTTTAGATGAAAAAGGTTTGGACTGCCGAAATAAACAACCACAATAATTAAAAGCTTAAACTTACCACTTTTTCTCTTCAAATCTCTCGTAAAATATTATTATTGTTATTCGCCTAAGATTATCTAACCGACTTAATAACATTTACACAAATCTATATATATAAAAATGTTAAGTTCGTTTGTGTACGCTTCAAAAACTCAAAATGTTCTGCACCGTTTGAGCTCAAATTTTAGCACGATATATAACCCGCATCAAAGATTGTTTTTATCTATTTTTAATAAATCTATCTATCTATTTTTAATTTGTACATTTTTAATTTGGAAATATAAACAAAGGAAAACCAATCAGATCAATGCAAGATGGCCGCTGTCAAACACAACGACCAAATTTCTTTGAATTATATTTAACAGCTAAAACATCTGTATTTTATTTTTTAAAAACACGAGAAAAAAAATTTTAGCACGATATATAACCCGCATCAAAGAATGTTTTCATATATTTTTAATAAATCTATCTATCTATTTTTAATTTGTACAGTTTTTTAATAAATAAGAGGCTAATAAATCAGATGGAAATGTAAACAAAGGAAAACCAATCAGATCAATGCAAGATGGCCGCTGTCAAACACAACGACCAATCACAAAGAGCCCGTATGGCCGTTGCCAATGTGAACAAAATCACAACTGATTAAGTAACAAATTTATTTGAATTATATTTAACAGCTTAAATATCTGTATTTTATTATTAAAAAAACCCAAAACAAAAAGAAAAGCCACCAAGAAGGATGACTTACAGTAAATAAATTAAAACACCCACTTTCTTATAGCCCAGATAGACTTAAGACTATGCAAACAAAAAAAGTCGAAATAACCAAATACACAGAAAATAATATCCCTACATAATGACCAAAAAATCCTTTGTTAGGCTAAATATTCACTTTTGTGTGAATTTACAGAAGGTATTTACAACGAAGCATTGATAAATATTGCTTAGCTAATGCAAATAAAGTTCTTAGTCAATTGGGAATGCCAGCACCCACCCGAGCTGCGATTGCTTCATTTGATGTGGATTTACGCCGTGAACAGAGTTACAACATTGGTGATCTTCAGTCATATGTCCAATCAAACATTCCCAAATTAAAGCGTGAAAAGAAAGGCATTTATGATCGCATAATGGAAATGATAAATGACGGAGTTGGGGTGACCTTCTTCTTGGATGCGCCAGGAGGAACTGGGAAAACATTCCTCATTAGATTGATTCTAGCAACGATTCGATCAAAAAATGACATAGCCTTAGCTCTTGCTTCGTCTGGAATAGCTGCGACATTGTTACCAGGTGGAAGGACTGCGCATTCAGCTCTGAAGTTGCCATTAAACATTCAAATCATCGAGACTCCCACGTGCAATATTTCTAAAGCATCCTGTATGGGAAAAGTATTACAAAAATGTAAACTCATTGTTTAGGATGAATGCACGATGGCACATAAAAAATCGCTTAAAGCTCTTGATCGATCGTTACGAGATTTGCGAGGAAACGTTCAACCATTCCGGAATGGTTGAACGGTCCTGTAATTTCTCAATCGACACTAGCAGACGAAATAAATGCTTGCCTGAAATATTCAACACTGTGGCGACACGTACGTACATTGCAGTTGACTACGAATATGCGTGTCCAGTTACAGGATGATCCATCAGCTGAGGTATTCTCACGACAGTTACTGGACATTGGAAACGGACAGCTGCCAGTCGATGAGACGTCTAGACGAATATCATTTCCTGATAATTTTTATAATTTAGTAACATCGAAAGAAGTACCGATCGAAAAAGTATTTCCTGATATTCAAATTCATAGAAATCATAGAAAATCATACAAATCACGATGGGCTCAGTGAACGAGTTATCCTTGCCGCAAAGAATAAAGATGTCTATCAACTTAATAATGTTATTCAATCCAGCATTCAAAGTGAGGAAATTACATATAAGTCGATAGACACCGTTGTGGAAGCAGATGAAGTTGTTAATTATCCAACGGAATTTTTAAACTCACTTGATCTGCCAGGGATGCCACCACACATATTAAAATTGAAAATAGGTGTTCCAATTATCCTGTTGCGGAATATTAATCAGACAAAACTCTGCAACGGCACGCGACTTGCAGTTAAGAAATTGATGAATAACGTAGTGGAAGCAATGAATTTAACGGGACCTTTCAAAGTTGAAGATGTCCTCATTCCTCGAATACCCATGATCCCGACCGATACACTATTTCAATTTAAAAGATTGCAATTCACAATTCGATTGGCATTTGCAATCACAATCAATAAAGCTCAAGGTCAATCTTTATAATTGTGTGGTTTAAATTTAGATGCGGATTGCTTCTCACATGGGCAACTGTATGTTGCGTGTTCCCGAGTCGGTTCCCGAGATAGCCTTTATATCTACGCAGACAGTGGAAAAACAAAAAATATTGTATATCCACAAGTTTTGCAAAATTAAAGTTCTATGAAACGTATGCTTTGTTTTGCTTCTTATTTCTCATCCATGCAACCACAATCTGCCACAGCGAAGCGGGTAGAGTTAGTATAATTATAAAAATTAAAATATTATAATTAAAAAAAAAAAATTGTAAACCCAGAGAACGTTGTATTCCGTGTAATAGAAAGTTAATTGTTTTACAGCACGATGAAGGTAGATCTTGGCATTCCAATTACAACTGAAAAACACCTGATTTTCTACCATTGTAAGATACTGTCGACTATACATTACGCCCGGTTCTATAGCCGACATTATTACGGATGTTTTTTGTTTCTTTTTGCTGACAGAATCTTTTTGTATACTTCATTAATCTTCATACTGATGACTAACAAAAAGATGATCTAAGAACTTATGAAGAAACGATTTTTGTGCTAAAACTGAAATACGCCTTAATAAGACATTTCTCTCTAAAAAGATTCGTCTTCAGAATCACGATGCACGAAAAATGTTAGTGAAGCGGCTATACTACGGTGGAAAATTTATTTCATCGACGCAAAGGCCAAACGGATTTGGACCGGTCGATATCAGTAAAAATTAGAGAATATATTTCATATTTTACGGAACGAAGATCACGATTTATTTTAAACGTTCTATTCTATTTTAGAATGAAAAATAACAAACGGTGTATCATTTTGATTGGAAATAAAATCTGTTCAAAGAAAAACTTTTCACCAAATTTCAGAATTTATAAATTATCATGAGCGTATAGTAAAAAATGAAAGTCAATCGGGGCATTAAGTATTACGCTAGGCTTTGTGTTATTTGCTAAGCAGATGGTGAGTAAGAAACGAAACTATTAATAAAACGTAAAAGATAACCATAAATCTTTAATGTTATCAAATAAAGCTAAAAAAAAATTAATATTTTTAAAAAAATTTCAAGGTTAAAAATTTCATTTTTCTGAAGCTTCGGCGTGAATAAATACACTTTTTATTTATCGATAATATAAACTTACACGAAGGATTAGTATTTATTTGATTACTATCCCGTCAAGTGAAAATTAGCGGTATTAATAGAATATTTCATTGCAAAGTAGTAGACTAATAAATACTGATGAACATTAAAGAACTAGTAGCTTACATACAACAGCTTAATATTGTTTCTAAAAATAACATTAAAAACAAAAAAGTAATAAAAGCTATTCAAACTAAATGCTATAAAATACAATAAGCAAAAAAGTATAACAGGATTTGGATTATAATAACGGTAATATGAAAATTATCGGTTCAACAATAATAATGGATTATGAAAACTAATTATTCGCATGAACAAACAATATTAATTAACTATATAATGTTATCGACATATGTGAACGCAAGTAATATAAAATTACTGATTACTTATCATATACATAATTTATGAACAATAATATTACATTCAAGCCGAAAGAAAAGCTAATTCCTTTTTTTTATTAGACAAATGACGCTGAATTTCGCTAGCCGAAAAGGTACAACATTAAATAAATAAAAATAAGCAGAACCATAAACGAGTACGGAACAAAATTAACTGCTCTTTCTGTTTAAAATATTTAAATTTGTTCTCAGATATATTATCGTATAATCTGTTACTACAAGACTATAAATGTTTACTAGAAATAAGATTTAAAAATAATCAGGTAAAATGTTAACAGATATAGTAATTTATGAAAAACCCGTCAATTACTGATAAATTGGATAATTTATTGAAAAACCAGTTGTTTACCGAGCTATTAACTCAGGCTACACAAATTTAACATAAAACTGATTCACAGGTAAATTTGCATAAATTATAAAATAAACCTTAAAAGAACTAATTACCTTGTGCTGCATTAATCGCCTGGTTTTGATTTTTTTTTTACCATTAAAACCTGAAACAAAATAGTTTAATTTTAATCACAGATACTTTTTAACATTGTTTTATTCAGCAAATATAATTGCAATATTTTATCAATTAAACAGATAATGAAAGTATCGCTCAAGAAAAATTAAATACAAATGATAGATTTATTATTTTACAATATAGGTTTATAATATTCTCATAAGATAAGTAACATAAAATAATTTTTAAAAATTCCAAGAATATATATATATATATATTCGTTTATATACAGAGTGTCCCATATAAAACGCAACCCAACCTTATATTGGTAGGTATTGAAATAATAACAGGCATGTGTAAATGTAAATGTAATTTTTATTATTACCATCCATTACCTTACATTTAGAGTAAATGTTGGAAGTGGCCGCCATCTTCTTGAATACAAGCTTAAATTCTTTTTACAGCGTTTCTTGCAACTTTTTTCAAAGTTTGCGGCTGGATATTTAATACAGCTTGTTCAATATTGACTTTTAATTGTTCAAGTGTTCGTGGTTTGTTGCTGTAGGCTTTTACTTTGAGGTAACCCCGTAGAAAAAAATCCGCCGCAGTCAAATCTGGAGATCTTTGTGGCCACAAGCCTCGACCGATAACACGATTACCAAAAAATTCCTCGACGAAATCAGAAGTTGAACCTGCGCAGTGTGATATCGCACCGTCATGTTGTAGCCAGAAGTGTCTGTCTTCCTCTTCAAAGAGTGCGATTAACTGAAATAAAATATCCTGATATCGTTCTGCATTAATGGTGTACTCGAAAAAAATAAGACCGATTATTTTCTTCCGCGATATCGCGCACCACACGCCCAACTTCTGCAGGTGTAATGTTTTTCGTGATAAACGTGGGGATTTTCATCGCTCCAAATTCTACTGTTTTGGCTGTTTACGTAGCCATCCGAATGAAACCGTCCTTCATCTGTGAAATTCCGTCACGCAGAAATCGATGGAACCATTGACAATATTGCAGCCGTTTTTCTTTGTCGGGGTCAAGAAGTCGATGAACCGTTTGAATGCGATAAGGTCGTAATTGTAATTGTTTGGTCGCCCCATGAACAGTTGATTTAGACAAATTAATTTCAGAAGACAAACGTCTGATCGATTTATTTGGCGAGGCGAGAAATCGGTCTTTGATTTCAGTGACTATCTGTATTCAACACTGACGCAGATCTTTTGTGTTCCTTTTTTATTAATAGAACCAGACTCTCTAAATTTTGCAACTAACCTTAATACTGCTGTTTTGTTAGGAGCTGGTTTATCCGGGTACTTTTGGCGAAACAAATCTTGCACTGCAACCACTGATTTCGTACTGAAGTACGACTCGACAATGAAAACACGTTCATCTAGCGAAAACACCATCTTGTCTCTAGCAATGCACTGAACTTTATGATTGCATTGTTATTACTATTTTTAGTGTTCTACTGCGTCGCCGCGATGTTCAGATGTTGGACGAATCCATTTCAGTAACGAGTAGGGGAGTAAGCTTGACTTTTGAAATTTCATGGATGAGTGATTGATGGGTTGCATTTTATATGGGACAATCTGTATATATATATATATATATATATATATATAAACGAGGATCTTACTACAGAGTTACTAGGGAAGTGTTTTCCCACTGTCTTCTCGATTGATCCGTATACACAGTATACTGTTTATATCAACAGGAATATCTACCACATGCAAAATTATTCATTATTGCATTTTTCGGTATTGTTCACTCTAAAAACAACTTATGCTGTTTACTACAGAAATTGATTGCGTAATAAATAGCCTCAGAGAAAGAGAATCTGACTACTGTTTCCGGTTGGACATCAAAACTTTAACACACATCAAAGCGATAAGGAAGACCGGAACAGATAATGTAAACTAACAGTTTAATATCCTCCTTTCCGTATAACAATGTATTATATACCCTATTTCCACTCCAAAGGGGAAATAAATGTACTCGCTTTATTATTTCATAATAATATAATGCAAAGTGATAATAAGTTATGTAAAATGGAGACCAAAATCAAGAAAGATTTTAATTATACCAATGTAAAAGATTTCCTTCAGGTTGGCTATCTGCAAATTAGTACATATATTTTCTTTTTTCTTCATACGAATACTTTTATTTTATTTTTTTTTTTGTTTAATCTCCGGGACTACTGTTAGGTAGTATTGCTTCAAAAGATGATGTGGATGACAATGTAGCGTGTGAAAATGTCAGGCCTAACCGGAACTCGAATCCGGGACCTTCGGATGAAAGGCCGAGACGCTACCACTCGCGTCACGGAGGCCGGCAACATACAAATCTCTTATTTTACCGCAAGTTTACTTTTAACGTATCATATCAGCTTTTCCTTCACCCTTCCCGCTGAAGATTTACATAATAAACCGTAATTTTTTCTAATTTTTTTACACAATGTGATAAGCTAATTTTAACTCTTTCTATTAG
Organism: Lycorma delicatula; assembly: GCF_047948215.1. NCBI lineage: Eukaryota > Metazoa > Arthropoda > Insecta > Hemiptera > Fulgoridae > Lycorma > Lycorma delicatula. Next base: position 6,349,709 of record NC_134455.1, on the reverse strand, counting down.
TATTATCTATTACCAGCCGTTAATTTACTGTGACCTGCTGCAATAATAAAACAAAAAAACAAAAAATCGAATTTATACTGACCTTGAATGAATCTAAAAAAAGTTCCTTAAGGGGCATTCAATTTGAATTCAATAAATTTTCATAAATTTTATCGCATCACTTTTTTAATTTTGACGATATTTGGTATACGATAACTACCCAACTTGTAGTGGCCAAAATTTTTTTTTATATTTAAAAAAAATCTTTTTCTTGAGTAATAGACTATTTTATAATTTGCCAAAAGGTAAAAACAGCCATTTTCGTCACTTCTTCCATGAGCTGTAGCATTCTTATTTTACACCATACAGAGGTCAAAAAGGGCTTTGTGGAAAGAATAAACATGGAATTTCATTGCAATGTACTCAAAATTCAACCTGTTGGCGAGTTAGAAAATAGCCTATTACTCAACAAAAAGATTTTTTATAAATATAAAAAAAATATTTTTCGGCTACTAAGAGGTGGATGGTTATATACCAAATCATAAAAATCAAAAATAGTGATTCACTGATCATTTGTTGAATTAAATGGAATACCCCTTAATCCAATTATAGTATTTCGATTGTATTTACCTCCACTGCTAAGTACTTTTAGAAAATTTAAGACAAAGTGTCCTAATATTATCCTTTTAAACTGGTTGTATTTGTTTAATAGAGCACACATAAAATTATGAAGTATAGTGTTCATTATGGCAACAGAAGAAAAGATTTTTTTTAGGTATTCTATTTCTCTCACATTGTTCGTGCGCGTGGGCGCGCGTGTGTGTGTGTGTGTAGTGCGCGTGTGTGCTTGAAATAGCCTCAGTAAAAACTGAAGAGTACTCTGAAGTGAAGAAGTGTACGTACGGTACGTCCATTTCCGAACGTCACGTGAATAGTTAGGAAGATTACTTTAAATATATAAATCAAAAATTACTCAGAATATATCATTTAGGCTACCTTCCTGATACGTCAGTAGACATAAATGAAATAATAAAACTAGTTGATAAATTCGTCAAATAAAAAAAAAACTGCTGTATTTCATTTCCTTTAATTAACGAATTTCAATTTATCGGTTAAATAAAAATATGTACTCGCAACCTTTCCTTACGTGATGACATACAGACAAGAATGTTATTTACCTCTTAATGTAGCCAAAATTTAATTAATTCGCGAGTTGTTACAACGGAAATAATGGCTTATATTAATAAATTCGATTAGCTAGTCAAAAATTATATATTTTCAATTCGTACATAAGGCAATATGTTGCCTTGTACCGTGCGGTATGAATAACGTAGAATGATAAAATAGGCAGATTTTAACAGAAAGAAAGAAGAAAGATTAAAATGAAGACTGTGAATATTAGAGCGGGTACACTAGAAACAGAATGAGAAGTGACAAGAGTAGAGTAGCGAGAGCGGAGGAGTACGAGTAGAACCTCAGAACTGCTGAACTCCGTTTGTACAGCTGTGTAAACACAACTAATAATGAGGTATCGGGTTTACCTTTGTACCATACTCACACTTGTTCACCTACTACTCTTCTAGCACATATATACTCGTACACGCAAAACTTTTCGGTAAGTTACGGTTTCTGTTGATACATTCCAAGTTATATACACTCACGGGCTCAAATGTTACTTAATGTTACGATTGATACATAACCCCATTTCATCTCATTATTCCCATAATCGTTTGTAACTATGTTCATTATAACTATTTACGTCACTAAACTTTGAAATAGAAATTATTTAGTCTAATAAAACTTCTGAATAAATGGAAATCACAGTAGAATGAAAACTACTTGAAAATTAAATAACTGTATTAAATACTGTATTTAAAGTTTCATGAATAAAACGAACTCAAAAAATAAAATAATATCATAGGAAAAATGAAATATAAAGTTAAATATAAATAAAATTTCTTTTGCTTTTAGTTAAATATTCATATACACGGTCCGTCAGAGAAATGGAACGTTTTTTAAATTATTAAAATTAAGAAACTTTTAGGGCTAATGAATTTATTTATTTACCAATTTAACCTTAACTAATTTCATTTTTTAAAATTACATCATCTTTCTTTCTTTTTCCTGTTTAGCCTCCGGTAACTACCGTTTAGATAATTCTTCAGAGGATGATATGTATAAATGAAGTGTAGTCTTGTACAGTCTCAGTTCGACCATACTTGAGATGTGTGGTTAATTGAAACCCAACTCGTTTTCTTACTCGTTGCTAACTTGTGTTGGTTTCATATTAAAAAAAAAACTGGTTTAAGTAAAATAAAAGCTCAGAGATTTTGGAGCAAATAATTTTGTGACATTCCATGGTTTGGGAAGAACCATTTACTTCTCAGGCTTATTGTTTTTGAGGATACGAACGTAATTAGCGACGAATACTTGGACGTACTAATACTGTTGAACTACGAATTTTGGTACAAATATAACAGTTCGTACATCAATATATGTAATAAATATTCATTTCTATTTATAAAGCTTGGCATAGGAATCATCTCCTTAACAAATAGACCTTTATTTTTCCTGTTTCGCCTCCGGTAACTACCGCTTACATAATACTTCAGAGGATGATATGTATGAGTGTAAATGAAGTGTAAGTCTTGTACATTCTCAGTTCGACCGTTCCTGAGCTGAGTGGTTAATTGAAACCCAACCACCAAAGAACACCGGTATCCACGATCTAGTATTCAAATCCGTGTAAAAATATCTGGCTTTACTAGGACTTGAACGCTGGAACTCTCGACTTCTAAATCAGCTAATTTGGGAAGACGCGTTCACCACTAGACCAACCCGGTGTATTAACAAAGAGACCTTTCTTTTCCTGTTTAGCCTCCGGTAAATACCGTTTAGATAATAATTCAGAGGATGAATGAGGATGATATGTATGAGTGTAAATGAAGTGTAGTCTTGTACATTCTCAGTTCGACCATTCCTGAGATGTGTGGTTAATTGAAACCCAACCACCAAAGAACACCGGTATCCACGATCTAGTATTAAAATTACATCATCTAAGTTCTTCTTTCATCAAGTTGCGACATTTTTACTCCAACGTGAATTTATAACTTTCTTTTCGCCTATCTTAGATTCCAGTAGAATCACCACAAATTGGTGTTGAATATTTGAATACATTTTTTAAAATGTGATACATATTTAATCAAAACCTTGGTATTAAAAATATGATCGGTGTAGATCAATATAAAATGATAGGTGTAAAGTAGGAGCAAATGAAAGGTATGGTGGAAAAGCTGCAGAGATTATCAGGAGCTTGCAAAAGTGATTAAATGTTTCATAAAGAAGATCGAAGATGGTGAAATTAAGTAATATGATCTAAAACACGGAAAAGTAAAGAAAGCTTCTGAAAACAATCATTGTTCTAATCCTAAAAAACCATGCTGCAATAAAGAGACGAGATCACAAGAAAATTAGTTCAGTTTCCTGTTAGTTTCAAAATTCTTCTGAAAATTCTGAACAGAAGTGGAAAATTGGAACAAACAATTAGAAAAGATAATGTGTATTTAGGAAAGTGAGACGTACAAAGAATGTGATTGGGTTAATAAGAATTATCAGCAGGAGTATACAAAGATATAAAGAAATAACAACTAGTGTTGATGAATATGAAAATAGGATTTTTAACTGTCAAGTTGAATAAACCGATTGAAATATGTAGACGTTGATAATCGATAGGAAAAACAAAATGCTTAATTACAGAACTATATTTTTATCAGAAAACAGTTATGAAAACTTGGGGTGCACAAACTGAGTGGTTGACCTAGGAATAGAGGTAAGGCAACAGGGAACTGGTTATCCCCAACCTTCATTAATATGCTTGTTAAAGATATGATGAAAAATCCTCTAGAAAAAGATGGAAGGGTTTAACGTCGAAGAAAATAAAATAAACTGTATACACTGACAAATGATTTGATACTTTTTGGAATTTAGTTCATGATATTCAACATTAAGACAGGATTTCAAAATTAGATATGGCAAATTACAGGATGAAAATGAATGTTAAAACAAATATGATGAGCAAAGGAGATAATAACGTGTACAAAAGAAAAAAAAGTTGAATAAGTAAAGCAGTACGGGCACTGATGGTATAGTTACGATGTAATAGAAAAGTTAAAAATTGAGAATTAAATAAGTTTAAACAGTTACAGGTAAAAAGTATTTAATAGAAAAAAAACATAGCTTTTTTTTACATCTTACAATGGGCAGCTTCTTCTAAGACATAAAGTTACTGTGCCTGATATTGTAAGAAAAAAATAGGAAAGACTTGCTGACACAAATGATAAATATGGACGTTCACTGCTTATCTTTCTTTTTTGCTAATAAATAATACGATATTATTGAACTAAGTTCCAAAAAAGAACAAATGTATTGTACTTGTAAGTACTTTACATACTAGAGTAGAGAGATAAGCATGAGAACTGATAAAAAAAACCACGAATCACTTTAGATTATAACACTATTAAGGGTGGTGTATATATGTTTGACCATTTGTAGCCACATATATTTACTTGCAAATGCAAAAGTAACCGGTGACCAGTGAATATTTTTTACAACATGCTTGACATATCTGCAAACAATTCATACATTCTTTGGACATTAGTCAATCTGAACTTAAATAAAAATTCACCAGCTGAAAGAATATTTTAATTACAATTGTGAAAAAATTAAAAATGTACTTGTATTTGTTGTCATTGATTTCATTATCAAATTTATTGATATTATGTTTAATATATACTTAATTATTGTTATTTACTTTACAGTATAATATTAATATTAATTGATTTTAACCAGAAAGTAGTTATTTTTATATACAATACATATAATTTCCTAAAAAGAATATTACACGGTAATATCCAAACAGTATACCCAAACGGTATATACATGGTATACCCAAACAGTATGTTAATACAGTAAATGCAAACAGAATAGTAGGGTTAGAAAAAAATATGGTGATGTCGGTTTTGAATTGTTCATTAGAACTAAATTTTGATAAGTATTTTCGTCACCAAAAATGTTCAGTGTGTTGGGAGTTGAAAAGCTTAAGGGAAATATTCTCCTTTACAACAGCCAATGAATTCTCTGTTCTGGGCATGGTTGTGGATGAAATTACATTGTGCCTGCAACAGTATAAAATCTCCAATATCCTATTAGGCAACCACACAGCAGTTGGTTGTAGTGCAATGGATTTACTGCCACAAACTTTGCACCTCGCTCTAGGTAATTAATTACTGACATCAAGGTTTTTGTCATATAACACCAAGGTTACAATGTGATAATGATAAAGATTTTGTGCCGATCTGCACGGAAGAGTGGTAGTGTCTCAGCATTTCATCCAGAGGTGCCGGGTTCAAACCCTGGTCAAACATGGCATTTTTTGTACACTACAGATTTCCATTTTCATACGGAAAATGACTAAGTAATCGATGCCTATCATCTCAAAAAAAAGAAATAAAGAATAATGAACTTTATGAAGCAGATGCAGAATTTTAAATCCACAATTGGGAAAATTCTAATTAATGATGCACTCAGATATGTTAAAGTATCTGATCCTCATGACTATTGCTTTCATCTATCAAAAATGGCAGAATTAATGTAATAAATATCTAACTATTAGTGCAGTTCACTTACTTACTGAAGAAACCATTCTTTTTTAACGGTATAAATGGAACTCCAAAATGTGAAATTTGTTACAACTCTGCAATCAGAATTGTGTATAGAGGTATGTAAGGAGTCGGAACAACTCCTGGAGTTTTTCACAAAGCTTGTGTGAATATCTCAGTATTTTGTGGTATACGGATTGAATGTAACTCTCCAAGAGGTTTGTATTAAATCAGTGAATAAGCTGTTCTGTCTTTCACTAACAACTTCAAGATTGGTATTTGAGAGAGAATTCAGATGTGACAATCTCAGTCACAAAATAAATTTGTTTAGTATCTGCGTTGTCATAAAAAAAATTCTTAGAATAATCACATTGCTGTCCCATCACAAAGAGTGGGCTGCTAAAAGCCACACAGTATGTAATTTTAGTTTGACTTGTTAAATGCCTCTATTCCATTTTTTTTGAGATTCTATTTTCACCTGTATTAATTCCTTCAACTTCAATTATTTTATTTATATCATGATATGGATTTCAATGTTCTGTAGTACAATGTATAAATTTTAACCTTCAGGGATCAGTTAACTAACTACACTAAATCAACTGTAAATACCAGCCCGTTGTGTAATCTTAATGATGTATATTAATGCTACACTCCGTTGGACAGTCTGAAGTATGATTAAGTTTCTGTGCTTACTGTAAAGAGTTGGTCGAATTACAATTATTTCTGGCAGAATATACTTGTACCATAAACAGAACTAATCAGTAATAGTATTATATTGTTCAATAGTACAATATTGCTTGACGGAGTAGTAATTAACTATGTGGTAAAGCTAACTGATAAGCTGGCTGGCTGTTTGTTGTATTTACTTGTTTATACTAATCCGTTGCATATAATAATTTCTTGTGTCAAATACACAGTAGAATATTTTTGCCTATGATGACCTTGAGTATTGGTTCATTTCTCATTTATATAATTCAATTTATTCTAGTTTTGAAGGCAGAAATTTCATAACTGTATTTATTTTGAAATTCGGTTTTTAGTAAAGCAAAAATCTACTGATAATATCTAAAATTATATTCTCTTTATCTTTAAATATATATTAACTAAATGCAATATAATATTTCCGTACAGAACAATGGTCTGCATGACATTTCTCCCGCCAACACCCCATTCGGTCGCCCTAAAGCATCAGACCGAATGTCTGTGCCACAAATAGCTACTGAGCCTCAAAACAGTTTAGCGATCAGTGTCTTAGCTCCTAGAGCTTACCTAACAGCGTGAGCGAACTAAACATGGTGCCATACACCACTGGCTTACATGTCCCAACCGTTTACTTGTCATATATTTACTAAAATGGGTAGGCGCACCCCATAATAATATCTATGGATATATATATATATATATATATATATACGTCATATAATGATATAAATGACATCCATTAATTCAAATTTACTTTGTCTAGACAGCAATTCACTGCCACGCCTAGGTCACTGAATGCCAGTAAGTCCACCATATTAAAGCGCTTGGAGGCCTAATTGGCTGGTGGTCAGCCATATATCTCAAGGTTAGCTTCCCGCAGAAGTGCATTAGGAGTCTTTCCCTTAAATAAACTACTGATGTCAGTTGAACATAGCAACCGCATCAAGTAACTCCCGCATAGTCCAACAATGTGGCGAGAGCCACATTGACTTGCCGCTTGTGAGGGGCCAATTTTGTCCTTGACCTTTAAGTTCCAGGGTGGTCCGGTCTCTGGCCCTCCTCAAGAGCAGGGCAGTCAAGCATCAGGTTTTCATTTGACTGGACTTCCCTGCAGATCAACTGCAGCTCATAATGCCAGACAGAACCGAAACAGATATTGGTTCAAATGGTAAGCACCTGGGCACCTGTTGCCCTTAGAAACTAAATCGAGGTATTCCATCCTCCCAGATCCCATATAAACTTGTTCAGGGATCTTCCCTTAGTCATGGTCTCCCATTCCAAATGTCATGTTTCCATCGTGAGGCTCTGCAGCCTCTTCCACAGGCGGGAGATGGGCAACTGAACAAAACTTCTAATAAATTGTATTCCTTCATTATAATATCTACCTCATAGCAGCATATGTAATTCTCTCTCTTTAGCCTACCGTAAACAGAACCAATGGTGCTCCCTTGTTTGGATAAAGGGTCTGTTGTATGTTATACAACCTTATGTTTATACTCAGTATAGAATTGAAGATAATATAGGAGGTTTCAAGCTGTAGTTCATAAACTCAGATATTGCTATCCGCTTTATTAAACAGCTACGTGATGAACTCAATTTCAGCATTCTATTAGATTCAACTGCTTCTAAACCGAACTAGAAGTTCCAAGGACCAAAATATAGTGGTAAATTTTTACCCGTTTAATAATGAAAATAAAATAATTAATTTTGTTTTATTTCTGGGTCTTACAGAGCTTACAGTTTCGTGCCTAACCAACAGGTTGGATTAAGGTATTTTAATATTCCACTCTTTTCAAACATACTCGTCCATCATTGTGTCACAGAGCATACAGGTAGTAATTTATGTTGCTAGTTTAGAGCTATCTAGCTCTTTAATCGGCAATATTTTCTGAAAAAGGAAATCATAAATTCCTATATGATGTAATTTATTTATATGATTTGTCACTAAATATCATTATCACTGCTACTGTAATAGTGATGTTGTCTACTGATTATGTTGTAACCGTATTACTTGGCAGAAAAAAGTTATATATATATAAATATATTATAACGATAACATACTTATATCTAATCATCCATTGTTAATTCACGATTATAAGTAGGAGAATATGACAACACTATGCAAGTTTATTGTACATAGGTTATTATATTTTTAAATAATACTTAAAAAAATAAATAAATTTATACAACACGTCTAAGGTGTTCAAATAATACTTAAGAAAATTCTTTACAGGAAATCCCTTCATAATGATTATTTCATCTAGCTGTACTTTAATTTGATTTACTAACTATTTTCATATATATGAATCATTATTAATTTTCATAAATTTGGATTTTAAATACACCTCTTTCTTATATGTATATTTTGTAAAGCTGTCCTGATCCAGATTTTCAACTTTTTTTATAATTCTACCAGTTAATTGTGGAAGCAGTTTTACAATTACTAATGAACAACGCATCTGCCATTTGTTGATGTAATCTAATGGATAATAACAAACCGATCTGAATTAAAATGTTAATTAATCAACGATAAAATATGGTTTTACAGTTTAATTAAAGACTACATTACAATAGCGTAATCATATATTCAAATGTGAATATTTTGTGTAATAATAAAAGATTTTCGTTATGTGAAATGTATGATATTCTAAATTAACGTAAATATGGGAATTACTTTTAATTATAAAACAAATTCAAATATGATTGTGTAAAATAAGGAACAGAAAACAAATTAAACGTGTAATATTTCTCAAAGGAAAATCAAAGTAATTAATTTGATTGATCGGTCTTGTTATGTCTACAGCTTTAATATGATTTAATTAAATCTTTGACAGCACTGGAGATGTAAGTTAACGAATGGTAGATGTAACTAATTTCAAAATATAATTACAAGATTAGGTTTCATAAGAATTTAGATTAACTTAAAAATATATATTTATGTATAAATTGAAATTAAAAGTAATATCGTTAAAAAAGTAATTGTAATTGATATGTATAATATACATATACATGTATACAGGATGTCCCATATAAAACGCAACCCATCAATCACTCATCCATGAAATTTCAAAAGTCAAGCTTACTCCCTTACTCGTTACTGAAATGGACTCGTCCAACATCTGAACGACGCAGTAGAACACTACCGATAGTAACAACAATGCAATCATAACGTTCAGTGTATTGCTAGAGACAAGATGGTGTTTTCGCTAGATGAACGTGTTTTCATTGTCGAGTCGTACTTCAGTACAAAATCAGCGGTTGCAGTGCAACATTTGTTTCGCCATAAGTACCCAGATAAACCAGCTCCTAACAAAACATCAGTTTTGTTTTAGTCGCAAAATTTAGAGAGACCGGTTCTGTTAATAACAGGGAACATAAAAGATCTGCGTCGGTGTTGAATACAGACACAGTCACTGAAATCAAAGACCGATTACTCGCTTCGCCAAATAAATCGATCTGTCGTTTTTCTGCTGAAATTAATTTGTCTAAATCAACTGTTCATCGGGCGACCAAACGATTACAATTACGACCTTATCGCATTCAAACGGTTATTCGACTTCTTGAGCCCGACAAAGAAAAACGGCTACAATATTGTCAATGGTTCCGTCGATTTCTGCGCGAGGGAATTAACGTTATGGATTCGTTATTTTTCACAGATGAAGCACGGTTTCATTTGGATGGCTACGTAAACAGCCAAAACAGTAGAATTTGGATTGCTGAAAATCCCCACGTTTATCACGAAAAACAATTACACCCGCAGAAGTTGGGCGTGTGGTGCGCGATATCGCGGAAGAAAATAATCGGTCCTATTTTTTTCGAGTACACCATTAATGCAGAACGATATCAGGATATTTTATTTCAGTTCATCGCACTCTTGGAAGAGGAAGACAGACACTGCCGGCTACAACATGACGGTGCGACATCACACTACGCAGGTTCAACTTCTGATTTCGTCGAGGAATTCTTTGGTAATCGTGTTATCGGTCGAAGCTTGTGGCCACCAAGATCTCCAGATTTGACTGCGGCGGATTTTTTTCTACAGAGTTACCTCAAAGAAAAAGCCTACAGCAACAAACCACGAACACTTGAACGATTGAAAGTCAATATTGAAGAAGCTGTATTAAATATCCAGCCACAAACTTTGGAAAAAGTTGCAAGAAACGTTGTAAAAAGAATTGAAGCTTGTATTCAAGAAGATGGCGGCCACTTCCAACATTTACTCTAAATGTAAGGTAATGGATGGTAATAATAATAATTACATTTAGATTTACGCATGCCTTTTTGTTATTTCAATACCTACCAATATAAGGTTGGGTTACGTTTTATATGGGACACCTGTATATAAAAATGTATATATATATATATATATAAAGTTTTTTGTTATTATTTTTTTAAATTATTTTAATGACATATAAAACATGCACATAACATTTAAATGGAAGAAAATATATAATAATATTTTAAAATTTAATGAAAAAATCAAATTTTGAAGTTAATTTGAAGTGTATTAGCATCAGTTTTTAAAAATAGAATAAAGATTATAAATAATAATATTTGAAAACACTCAGAAGCACAGATTTGATAATAATTAAATAAATATTAAATAATTAAAATAATTTAGATCAGTTTGAAGAAACATACTTATGCATAAAAAACGTTACGTAAGAAAAAAGAATGCGATAAAGAAATAATTCTGCGGTGATAATAACTTAAGCGCGTGCGCGCACACACATGAATACAGAGAGAGAGAGAGTGAGTAAGAGAGAGTGTGTGTGAGTCAGTAAGACAGAAATGATAGTCGAGAGTAAATTCCATAATCAACTAGATAAAATGTAACGCGGATGCTTTTGAATGCTGGTGTCTGCTAGGAAGGAATGAATAGAGATCTGCAAGCATTAGTTGCCTTCTACAATTACAGGACAAATTATTCTGTACGCCATGTTAGTATCTTACCAGAACAATGTAGGAAAATTCAGTGAGAACCTCCCATCACAATCTTCGTATGAATCCAAGCACAGCGAATGAAGGTACGGTTAAAACAGACCGAAATAAAACGAGAGAGAAAAGGTAAAAGTAATAATAATATTCATACAATAGTCGCAGAATAACTGTGATTTCATCTTGGAAAACGTACGCTAGTATCAATATTTAGTAAAATACTTTTAACTTTATAGTGCAGCTAATTTTACTGCAGTTTCCCATTAAACAAGAATAGAATACTAAAAATTTCATGGAACACGATGCCAAATGCTCGTTACAAAAGCAAGTTCTACTACCGAGCCGAGTAAAACGCGCTCAAAAAAACAAAACAAACTTAATTTTGTACTTAGAATTGTACTAATAAATCCTAACGTAATAATTTTTGTTTAACAAAGAAATATTTAAATACATGAAAGAAATTTTATTTTAAATTCAACAATCCTAATTCTATTAGAAGTAAACTTGGTATCGTACTCAGCTTCGCAAGAGTGCTGGATATTGCAAAACTCAGTATCCAATAAAAGAAAAGATCTTCTTTTCTTATTATATATAAATTTGTTGATTTCTTTTTACACACATATTTAATGAGGTAAATCTCAGTCTACAAAACAAATTCAAATATTGTGTAAATTAAGGAACGGAAAATAAATTAAACGTGTAATATTTCTCAAAGGAAAATCAAAGTAATTAATTTGATTGATCGGTCTTGTTATGTCTACAGCTTTTAATGTGATTTAATTAAATCCTTGACAACACTGGAGATCTAAGTTAACGAATACTGATAATATTGAATATTAATAAACTTTATTGAAAACCCCCTCAGGCTATTAAGAACAGATCGACGTAACGCAATAATTGTTTCGTGTATATATATATATATATATATATATATATATATATATATATATATATTTATATATTTTTATATACAGGATTATCATAAAAGAATGGTTCGGTTTTGAACATGGTTTAAATTAAAACAGAATTATTTACAGTTTATGTTTTTTATTTTTCAAATTTGTCGTCTCAAACATTTTTTTACATAATTAATAAATTTCAATATGTGCGCCCTTAGTCGCTCGACAAATGTCCAAACGATACTCAACTTCTCTCCAAACATTAGTTAAAATTTCTTCGTTAACGGTTGTCATTGCTTCATTAATCCTGTTTTTTAAGCGGTTTAGGTCGCGAATTTTTTGCGTATAAACAACGTTTTTGATGTCCACAAGAAAAAATCGCAAGGTGTCAGGTTTGGACTCCTTGGAGGCCAAAGTACGGGTCCTTGCCGGCCTATCCATCGATCTCCAAATTTTTCGTTCAAAGCGTCCGATGCATTGAAGTGCGGGGGGAGCACCGTCTTCTTGGAAATGAAGTCGATGAATGTTTTCGAGTTCATCCGGCTGAGGAAAGCAATAATCAGTTAACATGTCAAGATACGCGACTCCATTAATTGTTTTTTCAGCAAAGAAGAATACACGATTTTTCATCGCACCACACCAAACATTAACTTTAGGCGAATCGCGTTGTTTCTCGATAAATGCGTGTGGGGTTTCATAGCCCCATATTCGTGAATAGTGTCTGTTAACGCATCCATTCACACGGAATGTAGCTTCGTCTGTAAATATTATATCGTCTAAAAACGATTCGTTTTCACTTGTTCTGTCCAACATTTCAACAGCGAAATTGTAACGTTTTACACCATCATCGGGTTTCAATTCCTGCAGTGTCTGGATTTTATAAGCGTGTAATTTCAGTTTTTTACGTAAAAATTTGTGAACTGTTGATTTTGGAATATCTAATTCGACCCTTCGACGGGGGATGGACTTCCCAGGACTTCTAATTGCCGATCGTTTATTTATTTCAACCGTTTCGTCTGGTACACTCGGTCTGCCGGTTGATTTCTGTTTTTTAACCGATCCGGTTTCTTCGAATCGTTTGAACCGACGTGTTATGTTATTTTTGTGCGGCGGATCTCTTCCGAATTCACGTCGAAACGCACGTTGAACTAATATTACGGATTTTAATTCGGCCATCAATAAAACACACTTTGCTTTGTCTTTATCCGAGAACATAGTAACTCGCTAAACTCACCGCAACAACAATACAAGAACTGACGTTGCGGTTACAACTGCTGATAAACAAACTTTTGGGTTGGAGGCTTTCGGGGATATCAATATAACATCTAGAAATTTCCCTACAATCTTTCTATGAATTACTAAAACCGCACCATTCTTTTATGATAACCCTGTATTTATATATTTTTATGTATTTATATATATATATAAATCCTCTTCATAAAACTTAAACATAAGATATTGATCAAAATTATTTTTCACCAACAGTGGGAAATATTTATTTTTTTATCAATTAGAATTGATAAATGGGCAATCTAGAATTGTCTGAAATGAAATGGCATACAGTTTTAAATTTTAATTTATAAACCCTGCTTAAAATTAGGCAGCGTTAAATGCAGCAAAAAAAAAAAAAAAAAAAAAAAAACAAAAAACAAAAAAACTACCTTTTATAATGTACGTAGAAAATGTTACTTAGTTTTTAATAACGCTATTATTAGAATATTTAGTCAATATCATTTATCTTCATCAGTGTGAAAGATCTACTTATGAACATAATTTAACGATTGAAATGACCGTCTAATTTAACAGTTTTTTCTAGATAATTATTGTTAATTTTCTATTTTCGGATTTATTGACAAATTATTTGTTTATACATTATCTATGCTAATTATTTTATACAACACTTCGAAATTATTACGTGAAACACATGTTTTTTTTTAACAATTACAGCTGTAAAGTTAAGTCTTTAATAATAAGAAATCACATATTTAAAAAACTTACAAATAAGATATAAATATTTTTATGTAACTTTATGTATAACCCTCCCATGTTAATTTTTAAGTTAAATAAAACAGATATTATTTTTAAAATGTTTAAATATGTAATAATTTTAAATATAGCTAGTTAAAATAGTTAATTTAGATAAAAACTGAGTTAAAAGAAACTAAGCAGATGCTACTTTAATGAAACCAGGTCAACAAAAATAGTTCCTAATACATTCTGCGCGCGCGCGCGAGCACACACACAATGTTGATTCAGAAATATAATAGAATAATGTTTTTAAATAGTGACAGTATGTGAGCCAGTGTGTTTGTATATACTGTCTTCAGTTCGGACACCTATTAGCAATTTAACGAATTATGGATAATTTATGAAATTCTAAGTTTTCAATATTTTGTGAAGAAGTAAATAAAACCATATCCTTTTAAAAGCAAAGGTGTATTTACAGCAGTTTTATTTCGATTGTGGAATTAAGGCAACTGGCTGTTACAAGAGTCGTCCAACTACATTAAAAAAATCTTAAGTAAACTTTTTGG